>NW_022436998.1:8031341-8164662 GCF_009761245.1 Sapajus apella
GGGGAGGGGAGGGGAGGAGAGGGGAGGGAGGAAAGGAGAGGAGACGAAGGGAAGAGAGCAGGCAGGCAAGCAGCAGCTACCAAGGGTCTTCTTGTGTTTTCTGGTATTTCTTTGATTCATCCAACTACTCTGTTTACTATAGGATCTTCAACACAAAGTTGAAATTATAACCTCAATTTCCTCATCTGCAAAATGGGTTTTATACTACCAACTTCACAGTGCAGTACAGAGGATTAAACAGAATAGCAAAGTACAACCCATAGTGCTTGGCACATGTAGATATTTTTCTTACCTAATGGCAACTATTATTTAATACATGATTTATTTTACAGATTAGCTAGTTAACATCATGTACATTGCTGAGTACTGAGAATTACAGAGTACTTTGATACAGTATGATATGCAACATGAGATGATTTTCTCTTAAGACTGAACTTTACTCACCTATGTTTGCACAACTACCAACAAATACCTGCACCCAGGTCTATAATAGTGCTTATAAAATAATTAGTAACTTAAACCAAAAAGAATCTGAGACAAATATCAATCAATTTAGGCTTACTTTGCTAAGATTAAGGACTATGGCCCATGACACAGCCTCAAGAGGTCTTGAGAACATGCACCCAACATGGTTGGGTTACAGCTTCGTTTTATACATTTTAGGAAGACAGAAGTTACAAGCAAAGGCATAAATTGATACATGGTTACATGGAAGGTATATATTGGTTCAGCCCAGAAAGGCAGGACATCTTGAAGTAGAAGGGCTTCCAGGTCATAGGTAGATTCAAAGATTTCCTAACCGGGCAATTGGTTGAAAGAGTTAAGCTTTGCCTGAAGAGTTGAAGTCAGCCTAAAGAAATGTTAAGTTAAGCAGGCTGTGGAAGCCAAGATTCTTATGTACATGAAGCCTCCATGCAGTAGGCTTCAGACAGAATAGTTGGTGAATATCTCTCGTTATAACTTAAAAGGTGTCAGACTCTAGAAAGACCTAGCAAGGGAAGGAGATCCTCTACAGAACGCCGATTTCGTCCACAAGAGAGGGCTCTGCAGGGCCATTTCAAAATATGTCAAAAAAATGTATTTTGGGGTAACATACTTTGATTTCCTTCAGGGCCTGCTGTTACATGATCCTGTACCAGAGTCAGGTTGAATTTGGTATCTTATTGCTAGAGTCTGTTTTGTCAGTGTTATGATCTCTATTTTCACATTAATGCTGGTCAGTTATTCCTAAACTTCAAAGGGAGAAGGATGTAACAGGTATGTCCAGGCCCTTCTTCCTGTGATAGCTTGAATTAGTTGTTCAGGTTTTTTGAGATGCCTTGGCCAAGAAGGGGTCCATTCAGTCAGTTGGGGAGATTAGAATTTTATTTTTGGTTTACATAGTCAGTTTTTAGACCTGTTAAATAAAACAATCCTTTGAAACATCACGTAGGCCCCAGGGTTGGAGGAAGATCTTCCAGCCATGCTTCCAGCTATTTTTCAAGAGCTGAGCAGACAGCCACTAGACTTGAAAAGCAAGTATTACTGACTTTCCTACCTCCAGCAGGTGACTGAAGCAAAAATTAGTAGTCTATTTGGAAAGTTCCAGTGTCAGCTACTCTACCCTCAATGTCCTAACTAGAAAAACCTGAGGTCTTGCAACGAGAGCAATGTGGGTGTATTAATAGAATCCTAGCTACTTCTGGAATTTCTATCTAAATCTGGGAGTTTTGTGTATTATCTCTTAGCAAGGAAAAGGTAGAGAAGGCTGTTTCTAGCTTATTTTTTCAATGGCCCCAAGGATCTCAATTTCTCTTCTCAGATTCTTTTCAGTCTCGCAGGACTGGAGGAGGAAGAAAAGCTGACACAATTGTTTCTTCCCACTATAAATGGTACTTGGGTGGTGTGACTATCTAAAACAGACAAATTAGAAAACCAGGCCCTTAACCTAATTTTCATAATGCAAATACTGACAAAAAGCTCCAGGGAGCAAAGCTGCTTAGACAGAGGAGAAAAAAACACTATCTTGTCTCACCAGAACTAGACTTCTCATCTCAAAAAGGTAAAGTAAAGAAAAATATCTAAGAAAAAGAAACTGGCAGGTGTGGTGGCTCACACTTGCAATCCCAGCACTTTGGGTGGTTGCAGTGGGAGGACTGCTTGAGCCTAGGAGTTCAAGACCAGCCTGGGCAACATACTGAGACCCTGTCTCTACAAAAGATTAAAAAAATATATATTAGCAGGGCATAGTGTCATATATCCATTGTCCCAGCTACTTGGGAGGCTGATGTGGGAGGATCACTTGACACTAGGAGGTCATGCTGCAGTGAGCCATGATTGTGCCATTGCACTCCAGCCTAGGTAACAGAGTGAGATTGTATCTAAAGAAAAAAACAAACAAAAAACATAAAAAGCAACTATGGCTGGAGCAAAATTAGCTATTTCCAATTAAGAACCTTTTTTATCCATTAAATAGATTGTCCTATCTGTATATATGCAAGGATACATTTCACCAGTATATACTTACATAATTTACATCTAAACTGTATTTTTTCCAGAGTATTTGTTGAAAAAGTTTCCCAAAGCACCCAAATTGTTAATGCAGACAAAAATCTATAGACTTTCATTCCAACTTAATTTCCATATTGGCCATCTTAGAAAGAATGTAAAATAAATATCTGAATTAAACTTTACCAGTAGTATTACGCGACTCAGAAGACTGTCATTTTAATGAACAAATATTTATTCTCCCAGTACAACAAACAAAAGTGTAAACATGGATTTCTTGGGTCTAAATGGTATAAAATCTAGGAATGGGTCAGATGCAGTGGCTCATGCTTGTAATCCCAGCACTTTGGGAGGCTGATGCGAGAGGATCACTTGAGCCCAGGAGTTCAAAATCAGTCTCAGTAACACAGTGAGACCCCCTCTCTACAATGAATTTAAAAATTAGCTGGGCATGGTGGAGTGTGCCTGTAGTCCCAGACACTTGGGAAGCTGAGGCAGGAGGAACACTTGAGCTGAATTTGAGGCTGCAGTGAGCTATGATGGCACTACTGCACTCCAGCCTGGGCCAGAGTGAGACTCTGTCCTAAAAATAAAATAAAATCTGAGAATGTGCTACATGGAAGATGTTGAGTTGAGGCTAGTTTAAAAACTAATAAAATAAATAAATAATAATAAATTAATAATAAATCTTTAACTGGAAGAATATGACATCTCTTTTCCTGATATGGAGTTCTGTTAAAAATGATATTATTCTCACACATATACAGAAGAAAACATAGCTAAATAGACTAAAGAGTAAAAGAGGCTGCTACATGAATGGAAGGAAACAAATAAGTATGAGAAAAAGAACAGTTAATAGAGAGTTGGGTGATCTGCGATCTAAGTTCAGGGTAATTGTCAGATATAAGTAAATGATATATGCAAGTAATACAAATATTTTCAGCTTACATTTGGCAAAAGACAGTCCAAATTCCAACTATCATTAATGAACCACATGAAATACCACCTTAGAGAAGTGTGTTCCAAAACTGTACAGTTGGGTTAGGTTGCATGTAACTCTCACATCCTAAGGGTATGCATAAGCAGTTCTGCAGTTTACAAAAGAACAGCATTCAAATAAAGATATCATAACACTAGAACATGCCTGGAAAAACATGAACTACTTTTTTCCTTACACACTGAGTTTTGATTTCAGTGTTAATTAAGATTGAGATCATACAAAAAAGTAGTATCAAGTAAGTGACTGTGTGTTGGAGAGCAGGAACTTCAAAATGACCACATGACCATAGAAAACAGTAAGTATAATACAATGCATATGTAGCTGTAGATGAGACAGAAAAAATGGCTTATGTCCACAGAAATTAATCAGCCAAAATGCTGAACCAATAAAGATTAAATTTTGGCATAACTGAGTAATTTGGTCACCTATTACGAATAAACTCTTGTTAGCCAAAGACTATCTTTTTCAATGTTCAACTCTTCACATATCCTATCATAGATAATACCTTTAGTTTTTATCTTGAGATTCTCGTTTTAGACATTTCCTAAATAACACCAGAATAGTATCATTACTTCTGTAAAACTAGCAAAAATGAACCACACTTAACCTCCATCCAGTAGTTTCATATGAAATATTTAAAATACATCTTTATAGAGTCAAAAATGACTATATGGTCCTGTGGAACAATGAAATTTAATTCCTATAAAACTTTCATAGTCTTTGATATTTTAAAAAGTATTCAAAGGATACAAAAAACCAAAAAAACCAACTAAGTTCATTCATCTTTATATGCCAACAGACTAAAAACATAGTGTTTATATATGAAAGTACTCAACAGGCATTGATAAACTGAAGGTACTAATTTGCAACAAACATCAGGATTTTAAAAAGTCTTGAAAAACAAAAAGAGCAGTAAAATACATTAGTCATTCAAGAATTATAGAGAATGACAAGTCTTTCTATAGAAAATTTAAAACTCCCACAATACTACAAGCTTCCAGAATCAAGCATGCAGTGCAATGATGAATACTGAATTTTATGTTGATGGTTACCTCTAGGTAGGGTTGAGAGGTAGTAGAATCATAGAGGTATACAAAAGTCCTCAAAACAGCTCTTATTTAAATCTAAAACAAATGTTACGATGTTAATTCTGATAAAACAGGATGGATATGGGTGTTTATCATTTTATTTTCTTGTCCGCATATTTACAATTTTTTTTAAAGAAATGACACCAGAACTTTGCAGAATCAGCAGTATTAATGCACTATCAGCATTTAACAGCTAATTGTCTATTTTGTGAAACATCATTCATTTGAAGATCTCTGATCAAAAGATCAAGGATCTCTGCATCTCATAATTTCAATATATAGTTGTGACACTTAGATTTTTAACAAAATGCATTTCCATTTTTCTTTAAGAAACGAATACTAAATTACAAAACAGTATTTTAAGATAAAACTATAACAATTCTATTTTTTATCTGATCAAATTTACAATTGAGTACAATTTTTCTTCTTGTTTTTAATTCCATGACTCACCACCTATAGCCTGAAAGAAACCCAAATGGCATGTGTTAGTTTAATCCAAAATTTTTCAAAGTACATTCTCATTTACAATTGTCATAGACTGTAAATTGTTATAGACCCGTAAATGAGAATGTACTTTGAAAGACTTTGGATTAAACTAACACATGCCATTGGGTTCCTTTCAGGCTACAGGGTGGTGAGTCATAGAGTGCGATACATGGAAGATGCTGAATTGAGGCTAGCTTAAAGAATAATAAAATTAAGAATCCTTTTATCTTAAAATACATTATTTCAGTAATGACAAAATAGTTAAAGTTTTTTAAAGTTAACCTCCTCCCAAGTTTTCCAGTATGGAACTCAAACTATAAATCTTTCATTGGAAGAATATGACATCTCTTTTCCTGCTGTGGAGTTACAATTTATGACGATTGTAAATGACAGTCTACTCAGGTCAAGAAAGATAGAAAAAAATGTAATCTCCTATAATGCCTCCTTTAGTCACAATGCACAATAGCACATTAAAAGCCAGAGGCATTCCATAGGAGAACCCCATGTTTCCCAAGGTCATTTCAACCCAGGATCCTTTCTTTGTAACATTTGTATCTTCTTTCTAGAATTGTGTTATGAAGATAATATTTGATTTAATCTATATCATGTCCATTCTGGAATAATTCAGTTTCTGAAAATCCCATGTTGAAATGGTCTTCCTTCATCTTTTCATAGCACACATACCATATTTACAGCTCCCAGTGTTTGTTGGCTTGTTTCTTTTACTTACTCATTAGCGCCACTTTTTCTAACCTTAGAAGATCTATTCAAAAAGGTCTTGGCAAGGTCACATAACCCAACAGTTAATATGGTCTCATTTTAAAGGTGTCCTTGGGTCATAGTTTGCAAATCAAAAGTAACATGAGGTTTTCTTACTAATAGAGAAACCATTTAAAATCTTTGTCTTTTCTCTAAATTAGCATATGATGACTTCATTGGCAGAAAAACTCAAACTACTAAGAATTAACTAAAAAATATTTCGACTGTGGGTGATAAAGATCTTATTGTCATTTTTTTTCAAAGAGTGATTTTTTCAATTTTATCAACTGAAGTTTGGCTTGAAAATGTCTTAATCCAAGTCACATATGACAATCTGTACACAGACACATGGATATTCTTAACATGTATTGGTTTTCCTATGGTCTGTCTCTTCAAAAGCAAAGTACTGTAAAACTAATAAGAGGAGACTCCAGTAGGGGATTTTACTACATGTTGTTTAATAAGAGTAACTACACATTTTCAAGAAAAATCTCAAATTTTCCTTTGAAATATATCACTTTTAAGGTATACATGAATTAAAATGCATTAACACATCCATTTATTTGAGGAAATTTCTCTTAGAAAAAAACTGTTTTAAATTGCCAGATTGAGTCAAAGCTGCTTGAATTTCTAAACTTTCAACATAACTTATTGATTGTATTTTGACATGGAGAGGAGAAAAGACCTGGTAGCAAAGTTATAAGAATTTTCTTTATTATACCAAATGCTTTCATGGTATTTGACAGAACTCAGAACTATTTATAAAGAAAGAAAGAGAAATCAAACAACCAAAAAATATATTTCATATAATAGCAAAATATAAAAATAGAAGCCAAGCGACAGAATGAAAAAGTTAGCTAAGAAATAGATTTGAAAAACTTTGATTCTACCTATCTGACTCGTTGCTAATTGTCCAAACAGATATAATAATAATTTAAGATGGTCTTGTGAGACTTCCTAGAAGTAAAAAGGAATTCTTGAAAAAATTTCAAATATTTTATAAATACCAAATACCAAAAATATTTATTTTCATTGTACTTTCTGACTTGCTTCAGTGAAGGTGTCCTTTTACAACGTTATTTCTTGTTTCAAATTCTCATCTAGAGACATTACTGTACTTTCTTCCAAAGTGATACTCCCAGCTTATCACAATATTCCTGATTCAGAAAGACAATGCTAGAACTGTCCCACCTGAGGAAAAGAGAGAGAACTGCAGACCAATCTGTAAAGTTCCTAGACAGTTCAATCAAGTTAAGGATGGTCCAACTGAGATGTTTTGTTACTCCAGCACTTTTCAAGTATCATTATGAAATCATAATTCTATCTCAGTGTGAGATTTCTTATATAAGTAGGAAGAATTTCATTTTGTAAACATGTGCAGGGCCAGCTGTTTCTCTGAATAGATTTGTTTCCCCTTAAGAGAGCTGCTCCAGTGAAAAATCATTTCTTATGTCTCATGTTCAAACCCAAAGAGAAACTAAATGTTTTTCTGTGAAAAGACAGAAACATTCAAGTAATATAAAAGCTTTCCGTAATCAAGGGATTGCCTACCTATTACAAGCATGTAATCACTCCTTATAGATTTCTAAAGAATTAAAAATGTTCTTCATTTACTCATAGTTCATCAGATGTACTGTTAGCCTTTGCTAATTCACATTCTTCACTGGTTTGACAACTCTGAAGGATGTCCTTGTAGTGGTTCTTCAGATCCTCATAAAATGAAACAGTTTCTTGTGAGTAAGCCAAGGGTAACACCTTTTCATTTAATAACATCTGCACTTGGAATTGTTCTTTAGGAGTCTTAGCATTTTCACAGTGGTAAAGCACAAATATTAGGTTTGAGGCATAAGGTACAATGTGACCGCTTCGGAACTTCCGATGCATTTGTTCCTTGTAATTGTAAGCTGTTAGAGGTTCCTTGTCTTTGAAGTAGCCCATGAGAGAAAGCAGTGGAAGAAGGGTCTCTGCATGACCAAACTGAAGGATGACTGGAGAAGAAACTGGCTGAGACCTTCAAACAGAAATATATATTAATGTCATAGAACATAGTATTTATACTTAGGAGTAACTTTCCCATCTTGTTTTTAGTTTAATCCCATCTATTTTTTAAATCTTTATATAAATTACTCAAGCATATGGCTGAAATTCCATGTAGTGGAGAACTAAACTTTTTAAACTGAAAGTTAAGTTCCGAAATTCAGGATCACTGTACCGTTGCAAATCCATATGAAACAGTGTGCATACATATTTTCCTTTAAGTTTAAAGAGAGTAGTGTCTTATAGATATGGGAATTTGAAACAGATGTGTATTTCAACACTGTATTGCCTTTCTGTGCATAAAACTCAGCAAACTGGCCCTTAGTAAATATTACTCCATAAAGCTCTTTTGAATAAAGTGTTATTATTTTATTTACATCAAGGGAATAAGAACAAGCAATATTCAGTAAATGTCTTATCAAGTCTGAACAGGATTCCATGGTAATTCACATAATCCTTCAATGGTTTACAAAACCCACAAAAGGTTAGTGATACAACCTATTCTGGCTCAAACAATGTGTCTCTGGTTGGGAGTGAGAGTTTATAAGTGCCAGGAATACAAATCGCTTTCAACATTATGAGCTAAATCAGTTTTTTCTTGCAGTTTTCAATTTTTTTTTTTTTCTGGTAAAGGCTTTTTTATAAGAAGCAGTGAATAACTGCTTAGCCTTTTCCCTACTTTTACAGAAAAAAATACTATTTTTCTTAAATATAATTTGTAACCCTATTCAAACATGATTGTCTGACTTTTTGCCACCACTCATCACGTTATCGATTTAGTGCATCTGGATTTTCTGGGAGGACAGAAACAGCAGTTTTAGACCTCCTGATTCCCTCTGTCCCCAACACACACAAACAGAGCAACTAGATAGCAAATCCAAAAACCCATGGGAAACATTTACGGCATAACTAGGTGGAAAAGTATTCTCTGTGAACCACCCCAAGTAGCATCCATCCTCAAGAACTAGGTATTATCAGTATCTGTTGAAGAAGCAGAGAGAAGCCTCAGAGCATCTGAGCAATCTGAGAACAGGAGAATCCCAAACAGCCAACAGGTATTCACTGGAAGCGCTGTGGGCAAATTGGAGATAGCAGCTCAAACTGGCAAGTATTTAGTCCTCTCCAGGACTTGGTGAGTACAAGACAGGCCTGCAGTGCGGGCTGGGGCCGGAGAAACCTGGAGCTCTCCAAGCACAAGACTCACACCAGAGAAACTGCTGGTAGTGGAATTTCGGCCAAGCAGAAAAGGGACAGAGAGATTAAAAAAAGTACGTTCAGGTGAAAGTCGGGGGAGAGGAACAGAGCCACGAAATCTCAGAAAACAACCCATCATACTTCTGAACAGTACACATACCAGAACAGGGTGTGCATGTCATTCTCACCGAATGAATTCTGTGAGATGAGACAAGCAATCCGACACAAGCATTTTTCTAAATGTTAACAATTCACATTAAAATAACTACAGAAATGCATGTAAGAAAAAATAAAGAGCAGAATCACTTCCATATATGAGTATGCTAGAAACACATACTCAAAAAGTACATTGAAACAGTATTTCAAAACAAACTAAAAGACAATTATTCACTACTTTAAGATTAATATTCTCTAAAAGGTGTAAAACTTAAAAGCCATTCATCAATAGGAGCTTACCAAGACTCTCTTCATAACCGGTATACTTTAATTAGGTCATCGAAATACCCAAAACCTCTATTTATTCCCAAGAAGCAACCTCTTAGGTCTGAAGTTACAAAGCAGTGGCATTGAGAACACAGCTATATTTAGTTTGACCAGCATAAGTACTTTTAAATTTTGCATTATTTATCAGTATTTAAGAATTGAGAAGTTTAAGATTCTTAAAAATCCAGATTTTTGGCTCTTCTTAGAAATCTGAAAGATATGGCAACACATGTCCATATATATCCATAAGACCACAATCAGCTAAACAGGAATAAGGTTACCCACCATCTAGAGAGGGCATATACTTCCTGCACAATACATGTATTATTCCACATTGTGTAACACAGGACAAATTCATTCCTTTGTTACTTGCCTGGCCCATTTATACATCTGAGTATATTCAAGTCTAAGCTAATACCACTGTCATAATCTAAATAATGAAATTTAATAAAGATACAAGTTAGCCATCAGGCAGACACCTCAAAGCCAGGAGCAATCCTAAATTCAACTTTCAGTTATTGCTCTCCATGGGATATACTAGGACACAAAACAGGTCAGGGAGAATAGTAGCAATGGCAGAAACACCTCCGTTGTCTCACTGAAAGAATTTACTATCAGTAACTCCTCTTTCCCCACGGAAGAACTCTAATAAACTGGGGACAAGATATGATAATATATCCAAACTACTGTCATTTCAGCAAGCAATTTTATACACAATTAGTAAACTTTACATTCTTTTTTTCTACCAAGTGTCTGAGATGCAGTGCCTAATTTACACTTAACGGACAGCTTCACTCACACCAGCCCCTTTTTAGGCACCAATAACCACATGTTGCTGGTGGCTACCGTGTTGAAGAGTGCAGGATAGACAGTGGTATAGACAGTCTTACATACTTAGATTCAAATGTTAATCAAATAGCAAATAGGAAAAAAGATACAAGACAAATAAAAACACACAAATGAAAACTATAAATTGGGAAAAGGAAAGAGACCTAAAGGGCTATGCACAAAGTATG
This sequence comes from Sapajus apella, assembly GCF_009761245.1. Lineage (NCBI taxonomy): Eukaryota > Metazoa > Chordata > Mammalia > Primates > Cebidae > Sapajus > Sapajus apella. The sequence goes on from NW_022436998.1 coordinate 8,041,892, forward strand.
AGTTCAAAGTTCTATTAATTGCATCCAAGCTATAGAAGAAATGGCATTTAGACTGTGATTCAAATTTAAGTTGTAAAGTTCAAAGTTCCTTGGGTTTATACAAAAAGCAGTAAACACCTCCCCAACCCCACGCCCCCTTTTTTTTTTTTTTTTTTTTTTTTTTACTGCCTAACAGTAATATGTTAAAATCAGAAATTCTTCAGAACAAATTTGAGGAACATTGTACTTAAAAATGCTTATCGGAAGTTTTATGGGAAATCAAGGAAGTTTATATATGAGATTCTGACAGTAAACCATGCCATCAAAAATAAATTACCGCCTTCTATCATTTGATGAATGTAAGTTTGTTTTAAAATTGTTTTTCAGAATTCCAGACAATTTTTGATTGGAAGGAAAAGTGCTAACTTTTATAAAGTCCGTAAGTATTTATCTTCTTACATAGAGCAATCTCTATTACAGAAATTTGAAACATACCAATAAAAACCCCACACAATATCTTAAAGGTCTAGTTAAATGCCCTGGTAAAACAATAATAAGACAAGGATAATAGTTTAAAAAAACTAGAGCCATCAAAGCAATTAGAACAAGATTTCGCTTATAAACTGAAATGTGCCTACAGGGAATAATAAACTTATAATTTTATTTTTATAATTTATATATTTAAAAAATAACCAAGTTAAAATATTTATATTTGTAATAATGAAAAGTATAAAAAAGCACAATTTCATTCATAATCATTATTTATTTTTTTCCTTTTACCCTTTGTGACTTAACATAGCTTGCTACTCAACAAAAAGCTGCTAGCTGATGATGCTCATATTCATACAAAAGGCCCTGGACAAATTAGCTGCACTCAATTTTCTAAAACATAATAAAGAAGAGACTTTTCAAAAGATCCATTTGGTTAATTTGTTAGATGTGACAGGCCCTGTCATTTCATGCCAAGTGGCAGGCACCATGCTAGTTTCTTCTTCTTGGATGGGTAGAGGAGGGGAGAAGAATAGTGAGGTAAAAGAATAAAAACACAAATGAAACATTTCTGGCTCTTGCAGATTTGCATGTGTCTGTCAGAGAAACCCAGAGAAAAACAAATCCATCTGTTTAAGGAAGAACTGAATGGGTTTTGCTGAGGAGGTGGTGTCTGAGCTGGGTCATGAATACATTCCTTCTAAGTCTTAAAACAGAAATGTTGCTCATTGTAGCCTTAGCAAAGTAGCTGGCTTACCCTCTCAAACAAGTACTATCAGACCCTTTTAGAGAGGGAAAATCTGAGCAGCTTGAAAACCATGGGGCATAACCTAGTTATGGGCAAATTTTAGGGCAAATTACCCAATCTCTCTCAGGCTTCATTCCTGCAAAATGAAGATACACTACTTCCCTGGTAAAGCTCTTGGATTTGAGCTACAGAAAAATACTCGCATATTCACTATCACATATTGATCGATGGCTCTTTGGTAGTGTTTGCTATAGAGCCATCGATCAATATGTGACAGCAAACAGTCACAGTGGTAGCAAAAGCCACAGCAGTTGCAGCAGTGAAGTACCCCAGCACACAAATTAGTGGTGTGCTGAGTTTAGAACCCAGGAAATGAGTTCAAGTTAGTTCTCCTTCTAAAATATCAGTACCTAACACTTGATTTAGGTAAACACGGTATCAAGTGACAAACTCATTTCATTGAATAGCATATTTTAAAATTCATCAGATATCCCAAAGGCCAAAGATCCAAATGCAAAAGCAAAAACACAAGCATACCATAAATTAAACTGGATGGAAACAATTTATACCAAAAAATTTTACTGGGAAACACCTTAATGCCTTTCAAATAAGAAAATACTTGTTTATTGGGAGTAAGTAATTTAGGAACTCAGTCACTTCTTAGTCACTTAAATTTACTTTCAAACCACTGCTGATTAAAATCATTTAAAATCAAGAAATCCCAGCACTTTGGGAGGCTGTGAGCAGATCTCTTGAGGCCAAGAGTTCAAGATCAGCTGGGCCAATCTGGTAAAACCCCACTTCTATCAAATATACAAAAAAATTAGCTGGGTGTGGTGGCACATGACTATAGTCCCAGCTGCTCAAGAGGCTAAGGCACAAGAATCACTTGAACCTGGGAGGGGTAGTTGCAGTGAGCTGAGATTGTGTCGCTGCACTCGAGCCCAGGTGACAGAGAATCTGTCTCAAAAAAACCAAAAATCATTTAAAATCAAATCAGTTCTTATTTGTGGGAAGAAAAATGCATTTCAACATACTGACTGAGGAAAACTCCATTGTCAGTGGTTAGCAACGCTTTTCAGCAACATGCAATTTGGCAAAAGCACATGTAAAATCCTGCAAAATTTTTAAAAAGTAATTTTTTCCCCCTTTTTATTTGTTTAAAGAGACACAATCTCACTCTGTCAACCGGGCTGGAATGCAGTGGCATGATCATGGCTCACTGCAGCCCTGACCTCCTGGGCTCAAGCAAGCCCTCTTCTCACTTCAGCCTCCTGAGTAACTAGGACCACAGGAGTATGCCACCAGGCCTGACTAATTATTTTTATGGAAATGTGGTCTTGGCATGTTGCCCAGGTGGTCTTGAACTCCTGGCCCCAAGTGATGGTCTCACCTTGGCCTCCCAAAGTGCTGGGATCACAGGTATGAGCTACCACACTCAGTTGATTGTTTCTTAAATAAGGCATCAATTCTTTTCCAAGAATGTAAAAAAGGCAAAGGCCACATTTCTCAGGTTTTTCATCTGAAATGAATATGCAGTAAGAAAAAATATTCAATGAAAAGCACAGTTCTACAAAAAGCTGATTGAGGTAGTTCAGCAGGACTTGTTTCTGAAGACACAGGTCACAAGGATCCTGCTGATAAAACAGCCACAATCAGCCAGAATCAAGGGGGCAATGAAAGTGACCTCCGGTCATCCTCACTGCTAATGCTGATTATATCAGCATGCTAAAAGACACTCCCATCTGCACCGTGACAGTTTACAGGTACCATGGGAACTCCTGGAAGTTACCCTATAAGGTTAAATAAGGGAAAGAACCCTTGGTTTCGAGAATTCCCTACCACTTTCCCCAGAAAACTCATGAATAATCCACTCCTTGTTTAGTATAAGATTAAGAAATAACCATAAAAAATAGCCAACCAGCAGCCCTCAAGGCTACTCTGGCTATGTGGTAGCCTCCCTTTTATTCCTTTACTTTTTTTTTTTTTTTTTTTTTTTTGAGATGGGAGTCTCGCTCTGTTGCCAGGCTGGAGTACAGTGGTGAGATCTTGGCTTATTGCAATCTCTGCCTCCCAGGTTCAAGCGATTCTCCTGCCTCAGCCTCCCAAGTAGCTGGGACTACAGGCGTGCACCACTACACCCAGCTAAATTTTATATTTTTAGTGGAGACAGGGTTTTTTATCACGTTGGCCAAGATGGTCTTGATCTCTTGACCTCATGAGCCACTCACCTCAGCCTCCCAAAGTGCTGGGATTATAGGCGTAGGCCACTGCACTGGGCTTATTCCTTCACTTTTTAATAAACTTGTTTTTACTCTACTCATTTGGCTTATTCTTAAATTCTTGCCTCTGTGAAGCCAAGAACCACGTGGCCTCGGGCTGAATCCCAATTTTGCCCTACAACATGATCACTAAAGATGTAAGGCTCTAAGCAGATGAATGAAGACAAGGGTGTATGCATCTAAATTTTTATCTTGCTTGGAAGAGAATATGTCAATAAATGAGAATTTTTAGTCATAAAACCAGCATCTAGGCCACCTCTCTAATCAGTAAGTAATAGCTATTTGGAACACTGCATTAAGAAGGATTCTGAGGTTGTATCCAGACTCAATGTGATCTATTTCACATTTCCCACATACTTTACTCTCAATTCATGAACCTCCTCTCCTTGCCAATCAATCTCTCCATCTTTATCTTTAATTTTCCAGATATAACTAAAATGAGTTTGGTCATTCCTAAGACACTGGATTATAAGGCATTAAAAGAAAATGTTTTAAGTTAGCATTATGTCCAGGTGAGGTTTCTTAAGAATAAATTTTTAAAAAAGAAAATTAAAATAAGTAAATTATGTAGCATAATTTTTTTGCTTGATAATATCACTACTGGTGAAGTATAAGACAACACAAATATATATAAAATATATAATCACCTAAAACAAATCATCGCTTCAAGAAATATGTATAAATCGCTCCTAAATGTATGTACACAAATCTTTACTGGATACAGGTAAGAATACACTTGGTTTGGTTTATGTCTTTTGTAAAAAAAAAAAAAGTCAAGAAAGCTTGATTATTAAAAATCCCGCTTAGAGAAATTTTGTCTCAGAGAAAAGCAACTTATAAAATAGAAGAAACTGTCATATTTCATATAATGTGTTATCAACATGAATATAAAGCTGAAACCCTAAGGACAACTAAAACTTATGTTTAGCAACTACACGTTTTATACAGCTTTTAAAATCTGACTTTATTCTTGATTTTCCCATTTCAAAAACAAAACAAAACAAAACAATATGGAATTCACTAAATGTCTAGGTTGAGGTTTCAAGGGTAAGAATTTATCACACTCTTAAATAAGTTGCAACAACTAAAAGAATGTTAAGTATTTTTTGCCTCATCTCAAAACTATTTCCATTACATAACATCTCAGAATATAAATCACTGAAATCTCAAACATAAATGTTTTTCTTTGCTATTTTGTTGTTCTTAGCCTGAATTCAACTTAGCAACCTTTAACGGTTCAAGTGCAAACTGGAATAAATAAAAATTACCTTGTAAAGTATTACTATTCATAAATAAAGTAATCTTTATTATTATCTGTATTATTATCTTTATTCTTCTAGGCTCAGTAAGAAAGGAGAGAGTCTTCTTCCTTAAAGCTCCAATGATATTGTGAAATATATATTTGGTCTTTTTTCCTGTTTCCTGGTACAAAACTCCTAAAATCCTTGAAATCTCCAAAGTGCTGTCTTTGTGTATGCTCATGTTGACTGAAAGCTTCGGGATGGGTCTGGTCAGCAAAAAGGCAAAGGCATGATTACAGGGTTAGGATTTCAGGCCCACCCCTTAACCTCAAGGAAGAGGGAGAGGGGCTGAAGGTCAAGTTGATCACCAATGGCCAATAGTTTAATTAATCATGTCTATGTGATGAGGCTTCCATAAGAACCCAAGAGGACAGGGTTTGGAGAGCTTACAAACAGCTGAAAATGTGGAGGTTCTGAAGGGTGGTGTGCCCTGGGAGGGCATGGGAGCTCCATATCTTTTCCTCCATACCTCGTTTTATGTGTCTCTTCATTTTTATTCTCTGTAATATCTTTTACACTAAACCGGTAAACATGTTTCTCTGAGATCTGTGAGCCCCTCCTGCAAATTAAGAGAAACAAAAGAAGGAGTTGTGAAAACCCCAACTTGAAGCCAGTCAGTCAGTAGTTCCAGAGGCCCAGACTTATGACTGGTGTCTGAAATGGGCAGGGGGCAACCTTGGGGATTGAGATCTGTGAGATCTGATGCTACGTGCAGGTAGATGGTATCAAAATTAGAGGATACCTAGCTGGTTTCTGCTGCTTATTGGTGGGGATCTCCCAACTCCCAACATTGGGTCACAGAAGTTGATGTCATTTGTATGTTTGTCTCCTCCAAATCTCATGCTGAAAAGTGATCCCCAATGTTGAACATGGGGCCTAGTGGAAGGTACTGAATCATGGGGATGGACTGTATACAATACAATATCCCCTTGATGATGAGTGAGTTCTCAGTTCATATGAAATCTGGTTAGGAAAGTCTGGGACCTCTCCCTTCTCTCTCTCGCCCCCTTCTCTTGCAATATGATACCTGCTTCCCCTTTGCCTCCCAACATGATTGTAAGGTTCCTGAGGCCCTCACCAGAAGCAGATGCTAGAACCATGCTTCCTATACAACCTGCATAACCGTGAGCCAAAATACACTCGTTTTCTTTATAAATTACTCAGTCTCAGGTATTTCTTTATAGCATTGCACAAATGGACTAACACAGAAAATTGGTTCCAAGGAGTGGGGAACTGCTGTAAAGATAACGGAAGATGTGGAAGTGGCTTTGGAACTGGGTAAAGGTAAAGGCTGGAAGAATCTGGAGGGCTAAGAAGACAAGATGAGGAAAAATTTGGAACTTCTGAGAGACTGGTTAAATGGTTGGGAACAAAATGCTGATAGGGATATGAACAGTAAAGCCCAGGCTGATGAGGTTCCAGATGGAAATGTGGATGTTACTGGGAACTAGAGCAAATGTTACCCTTGTTACATCCCAGCAAAGATCCAGGCTGTATTATGTGCCCTAGGGATACCCTCATCATTTTTTCCTCATCTTCCTGTCTTTTTCTGAGCCCTTCTAACTCTTTCACCTTCTGCCTGTTACCCTGTATTGTTTGCCCTAGAAATACCCCAGGGCATACAATACAGGGATCTGTGGAAGTTTGAATTTAAGAGTGATGACCTAGGATATCTGGCAGAAGACATTTCTTAGTAGTGAAGCATTCATGATGTGGCCTGGCTGCTTCTAAAGGCCTATGATCAAATATGGGAGCAAAGAAATGACTTAAAGTTAGAACTTATATATAAAAGGGAAGCAGAGTGTAAAACATTAGAAATTTTTTAGTCTAGTCATGTGGTAGAGAAAGAAAAAGTTATTTTCAGGAGAAGAATCGAAGCAGGCTGTGGAGCAACCACCTGATAAAGAGGTTACCATGGCCAGGGCATGGTAGCTCATGCCTGTAATTCTAGAACTTTGGGAGGCCAAGGCAGGAGGATCACTTGGGCCAAGGAGTTCAAGATCACCCTGGGCAATGAAGTGAGACCCCCTATCTCTACAAAAAATAAAATAATTAGCTGGGTTTGGTGGTGCATGACTGTAATCCCAGCTACTTGGTGGCAGAGTTGGGAGGGTTGTTTGAATCTGAGGGGTCAAGGCTGCAGTGAGCTATCATCATGCCACTTACTCCAGCCTGGGTAACTGAACAAAACCTTGTTTCCAAAAGAAAAAAACAAAACAAAACAAAAAAACACACAGAGATTATCATGACTAAAAGGGATCCAGGTGTTAATATCAAGATAATGGAAAAATGGCCTTGAAAGCATTTTAAAAATCTTTGCAGAATCCCTTCCCATACTGGCCCAGAAGCCTAGGAGGATTGAATGGTTTCAGAGGCCAGGCACAGAGCACTGCTGCCCTGATCAGCCTGCTCCCCATGTCCCAGTTGCTCTGGCTTCAGCTGTGGCTCAAAGGGTCCAAGGTACAGCTCAGGCCACCACTTTAGAGAACGCAAGCCACCGTATAAGACTTGGCGACTTCCATGTGGTGTTAAGCCTATAGGTGCACAGTATAAAAGTGAAGAAGGCTTGGCAGCTCCCACCTAAATTCCAGATAATTTATGGGAAAGCCTGGGTCCCACACAGATGCTTGCCACAAGGGCAGAGTTCCCACAGAGAAACTCTACTAGGGCAGTGCCAGGGGGAAACATCACATTGGAGTCCTGCCACAGAGTCCCCACCAGGGAACTCTAGTGTAGCTGTAAGAACGGAGCTGCTGTCTTTCAGATCTGAGAATGGTAGAGCCATCAGAAGCATGCAACCTCAGTGTGGAAAAGCCATAGGCATACAACTGTAACCCATGAGAGCAGCCACAGGGGCTGCACCCTGCAAAGACACAGACACAGAGCTGTCCATGGCCTTGGGAGCCCACCCTTGTGCCAGTGCGCCCTGGATGCGGGACAGGGAATCAAAGGAAATTGTTTTGGAGCTTTAAGATTTAATGATTGGCTTGGTACAGTGAGTTACACCTGTAATCCAGCACTTTGGGAGGCTGAGGCGGGCAGATCACTTGAGCTCAGGAGGCCAAGACCAGCCTAGCAACATAGAGAAACTCTGTCTCTACTAAAAATATGAAAATTGGCCAGGCATGGTGGTATAGGCCTGTGGTCCTAGCTACTTGGGAGACTGAGATAGGATCACTTGCATCGGAGAGGTCAAGGCTGCAGTGAGGTTGTACTCATGTCACTACACTCCAGCCTGGGCCAACACAGCAAGACTCTGTCTTAAAAAAAAAGAAAAAAAAAAAGGTTTAACAACTCCCTGCTGGGCTTCAGATGTGCATGGAGCCTACCACCCCTTTCTTTTGTCTGATTTCTCCCTTTTGGAATGGGAGGCATAGCCAATGCCTGTACTATCATTGTATCTTGGGGGTAAATAAATCATTTCTAACCTCACAGGATCATAGGTGAAAGAAACTCATCTCCAGATCAGACTTTGTAGACTTTAGACTTTAAGAATTTCGAGTTAATGCTGGAATGAGTAAAGACTTGGGGAACTATTGTGAAGGCATGATTGTATTTTGAAATGTGAGGCTATAAGATTTGGGGGGCCAGAATTGGAATAATATGGTTTGGATGTTTATCCCCTCCAAATCTCATCTTGAAATGTGATTCCCAATGTTGAAGGTAGGGCCTGGTGGGAAGTGATTGGGTCATGGGGGAGGATCTCTCTTGAATGGTTTAGCATCATCCCCTTGGTGTTAAGTGAGTTCTTGTTCAGTTAGTTCACCTGAGATCTGGTTGTGTAAAGGAGCCTGGGACCTCTTCCTTCTCTCTCTTTCACTCCTGCTCTCACCATGTGGTACACCAGCTCCCTTACCCTTCCACCATGACTGTAAGCTTCCCGAGGCCCTCATCAGAATCAGATGCTGGATCCATGCTTTTATAGCCTGCAGAACTGTGAGCCAATTAAAGACCTCTTCCTCAGCCTCAGGTATTTCTTTATAGCAATGCAAGAATGAACTAACACAGAAGTTATGTTGACTATTATTGTGTTGGTGTGAGGGCAGAGGAAAAACAGGGTTTCAGTTTTTTCCAAACAATTCCCAAAGAAGGAATAAGTAAAACATCTAACTCATAATCATGAGGTATAAAATTCAAGAGGACTTAGCCAACAATTTTTCAGACATTTTTTTTTTTTTTTTTTTTTTTGAGATGGAGTCTTGCTCTTGTTACCCAGGCTGGAGTGCAATGGCGCCATCTCGGCTCACTGCAACCTCCGCCTCCCGGGTTCAAGCAATTCTACTGCCTCAGCCTCCCGAGTAGCTGGGACTACAGGCGTGCGCCACCATGCCCCGCTAATTTTTGTATTTTTAGTAGAGACGGGGTTTCACCTTGTTGACCAGGATGGTCTCCATCAATTGACCTCGTGATCCACCCGCCTCGGCCTCCCAAAGTGCTGGGATTACAGGCGTGAGCCACTGCGCCTGGCCGATTTTTCAGACATTTTAAACTACATAGTTCAAATCAAGGGCCCATCACAGTTAAGAATTTCAGAATGCTCTTCTTATAAATAAGAATGACTAAGCACTATATAAACTGATGTTTGAAACTCAACTGACAAAATATCAAACTCAGGTAAATAAAAAACCAACTGCCTACGGGAAAATATCTATAACCAAAAGAACTTCCAAAGAGCTAATATATAATCCCTCTTAAACAGCTGTTTATGCTTATACCTGTTTGCCCATTTATAAGGCTTATTCACATTTCTATTTTCTTTGACAAAGTTAAGTAGCTTAGTGTCAAATGGAAAAACATATCATGTTTCTACGCCAACTATATGGACACCAAAAATGGAGAGCTGGATACCTTCAACTGGTGGAGGCTGAGACAGCTGTGGAGTTTGTTTGTTTTTATAACTGTTAAATACCCAAAAACAAATTCACAAAAGTACTTATGATCCAATTTTTACCAGAAGCCATTAAAAGCACGTGCCAGGACTGTATAAAGTATATCAGTAATTTCTGTGAAGCAGCGATTTGGTTCCAAGTCTATGAACATGCTGCTCTTTGCCCTATGTCATAATTTATGGTTAATCTTAAAAGAATCCAATCTGGTTCTTAAGCCATCTCCTACGAACTCCAGTTAGTTTAGGCCCAGTCACTATCTGAAAGAGCCAAATATCCAGTTTCTCCTTGAATATACCAAAGTCCCTATGATGGTTTGAGAACTTTTCTGGTTTTACTACCAACCTTCTCCAACAAACCACAGCTGGTCTATGAATAAGCCCAAAATACTGGCAACAACAAATGGGTATGAGTACATGTATGTGTCTGGATAAGGGAGTAAGAAAATGAAGAGTGTGTGTGTGTGTGTGTGTGTGTGTGTGTGTGTGTGTGTGTGTATGTGTGTGTAAAAGAGAGAGACAAAGAGACACAGAGAGACAAAGAAAAGAGAGAGAGAGAGAAAGAGAGAAAACATAGGCATATAGGTATAGGAGGACAAAAAAGAGAACAAAATGTGAAAGGAATTCCTTCTCGATTGACACTCATAATTATGTTCTTGTTAAATAAAACCGTTACTTATATTTTGTCATACGATTGCTGAGAGCATAAAGATTGCGATATTTTACTGTATCTATGGTCTCATGTGACTTTGTCACTACCATTCAATCAACAGAGTTGTAAGGTTCAAGATACCATGACGAAAAGGACCAAAGTTTTCCTTTAACAGAAGAATACTGGGCGTGGTGTCTCACGCCTATAACTCCAGCACTTTGGGAGGCCTAGATGGAAGAACTGCTTGAGCCCAGGAGTTTGACACTAGCCTGGGCAACATGGAGAGACCTTGTCTCTACAAAAAACCCCACAAAATTAGCCAGGCACAGTGGCTCATGCCTATAGTCCCAACTACTTGGGAGGCTGAGGTGGGAGAATCACTTAAGCCCAGGAAGTCAAGGGTGCAATAAGCCATGATCATACCACTGCACTCCAGAGTGTCAGAGAAAGACTCAGTCTCAAAACAAACAAACAATAAATACAGGAAATTGTAAATGTTTTATAAAGGAGGGCTGCCAAGGCAATCACTCAATACTCACTGCATCTGTGTTCTTAACTTTCACAAAGCAAATGAAACCATCTAAGAATCTATGAAAATGTAACTTCGTAATAGAGAAAGGCATGTGCCCATAAAAATGAATATGTCTATGCTTCTGTCCCATATTGGTTTATATCCCCAGAGTCACACATATTCCACAAAAGTCTGATAATTTTGTCCTAATAAATACTATATTTAAAGTGTCTAAGCAGAATGAATATTTAACACCAAATTAAGAATAATTCAGATGTTCTGCATTCTGATCCAATTAGTCATAGTTCTCCAATTAACTTACATTCCCCATCTGTAATGACTATTCCTTCTTTGAGACTCCGGGCAGAAGTATCCCAAAGAATAGGAATTACACCTTTAACTCTGCTCTTTCCCTGATAAAAATGCATTAAACTTGGCATGTTACGTTTTCCAAAAAGTGACAAAACCACTTGAAAAGATACATATTTTGCTTGAAAATGTAAACTATTAATCCAAATACAAAAAAGCAAATGGGTAATTTATATAAATGTCTGAATTGAAATACACAGAATCATGTTTTAAGTTTGGGATCTGGTTAGCCCTTCTTATTTTAGAAATAACAGCATCAGAATGGTTAAGAGGATTGCTCCAAATTATACCCCTCCTTTTATTTATAGAAACTGGTTAGGAGATTTTATTGTATCTTCAACCAAAAACAAAGTTTAACTCTAAAATCCTGTCTTTTAATGAGGGATGATAACCATGTGTGTGTTCAAGGTAGATAAAGTAGATAAAGGATACAAAGCAACTACTTCAAGCTATTCAAAAAGCTCAACCAGAAAAACAACTAATAACTGCATGCTTTTCCCCCAAATGTACTCAGCTAGATCTTTCTAAGCTCTTAATTCACGTTTCACACTCAATTGATGTTATGCAAAGTGTGTTTTTAAACATGATCCAGGAATATCAAATGCAGCTTTAGACAACTCATATAATTCCCATATTTATGTAAGTTTACAAATAAGCAACATGAACTGCCAGATGCTTTGGGAAGAAAATTACCAGAAAAAATTTTTTGGCTAACTCTTACACATCTAAGTGAAACATCAGTTCTAGTGAGCATTTGGAGAAGCATCAATCCAACAGCTTAACACAAATCAAGAACTAAAACGACTCAAGTATGACATTTTTTTTCCTCAAGCAAAAATACACTGAAACAGTTTCCACTTCCAATCAAGATGGCGTTAACAGGCACCAGATTTATTGTCCTGCCTTAAACTACTAGGAAGCTGAACGAAACATAAAGTTTCAGACACTCAACAACAGTCATAGAGTACGAGAAAAGGAAGGCAAAGGAGGTCACCCCACAACTGCCCCAGCTTACTGCCCAGTTTCCAGACTATGGCACTGGGAGGGGAAGCCCAAACAGCTCAGAAGTTGCCCTGAGCAGCTGAGATAGGAGAGAGGATTTAGGGAGGCCACACTAGCTGAATTCACAGGACAGATTACCTGAGAAGAGAATGCTGCAGACCAGCAGGGGCTCCCTCAAGTGCTGGCACTGAACAGCACATATATATGAGAAAACTCTCCAAATCCAGGAGAAAAAAACATTGAAAAGGAACAGATTAAAAAAAAATTAGCAGAGCTAATTACAGATTACCCCTATCTATAATACCAGTGACTCAGGAAGCTGAAGGGGAGGATTGCTCAAGCCCAGGAGACCAGCCTGGGCAACAGAGCAAGAAAAAAATAAAAATAAAAAATATATACAAATAAGTTCCATATATTAAAAAGTTTTCAAAGATATGCCAGGCATGGTGGCATATGCATGTGGTCCCAGCTACTTGGGAGGCTGAGGTGGGAGGTCTGCTTGGGCCTGGGAGGTTGCAGGCTCACTATGATCACACCACTGTCCTCCAGCCTGGGTAACAGAGTAAGACGCTGTCTAAAAAAAAGAAAAAATACACACACACACACACACGCACACAGACACACACGAATAGTTTTCAAACAAGCCACAGTGGGAAAACCTCAAAATGCACAGGGTACATATACTCAGGGTGAAATGCCTCAATAATGGGGCAAAATCAGTCCATCAATACATATTTTTTTTTTTAAAGGCAAACCATAGAGTAAGATAATATATTTCTAAAGCATAAATCTGATGAAGGATTTGTACCTAGAAAGTATACACACACACACACACACACACACACACACACACACACACACACGCAGAGAGTGAGAGAGAGAGAGAGAGAGAGAGAAACTCTGAGAACAGTAATAAAGATAATCCTATTAAAAAGCAGACAAAATATTTAAAGAACCAAAGTAGATATACAGATATAAATAAGCACATGAAAAGATGCTCAGTATCACTAATCATTATGAAAATGCAAACTAAAACCACAACAAAGTATTACTACACACCCATTAGAATGGTTAAAATTAAAAAGACCTGCCATATGAAGTGTTGGCAGGATGTGGAACAACTCAAACTTTCATACATCGGTGGGAAAAGTTTAGTAGTTTCTTAAAAAGTGAAAACTACGGCCGGGTGCGAGGCTCATGCCTGTAATCCCAGCACTTTGGAAGGCCGAGGCCGACGGATTATCTGAGGTCAAGAGTTCCCAGCCTGGCCAACATGGTGAAACCCCATCTCTACTAAAAATACAGATATTAGCTGAGCATGATGGCACACGCCTGTAATCTCAGCTACTTGGGAGGCTGAGGCAGGAAAACTGCTTGAGGCCAGGAGATGGAGGTGGCAGTGAGCCAAGATCGTGCCACTGCACTCCAGACTGGTCAACAGAGTGAGACTGTCTCAAAAAAAAAAAAAAAGAAAAGAAAAGAAAAGAAGAATACACCTACATAAGACTCAGCCATTACATCCAATTAGGTGCCCAAGAAATCAAAGCATAACATACAAAGATCACAAATATTCAGAAGCATTATTTGCAATCGCCTTCAACTGTGAACAACCAAATGTCCATCAAAAGGTGAAAAAATGGTGGTGGATATGTATAACAGAATATTACTTGGCCTTAAATAGGCATTAACTATTTGATTCATCATCAACACAGATGAATCTTACAATTACTTGCTGAGTGAAAGAAGCCCAACCAAAAAAATATTCACTATGACTCCATTATATAAAATCCTAGAAAATACAACTTAATCTATAGTGACAGAAAGCACATCAGTGGTTACCTGAAAATGGGGGTAGACAGTGAATTAAAAAGGGTCACAAAGAAACTTGGCTGTGATGGATATTTTATCTTGATTGCAGTGATGGTTTCATGGGTGTATACATATGTAAAAACTGACCAAACTGTACACTTTAAATATGTACAGTTTACATGAATTATACCTCAATCAGGTTATTAAAAAACACATCAAAACAATTACTAAGGGCTGATATGCTGAGATTAGAAAGAAAAGTCTTTGGTAGCCTATTTCAAAGACTCCTCATAAAGCCTTTACCAAATCTGAAAAGTTCAAATTAATTCTCTCTCAGTAATTTTCTTTTTATCCTTTTTTGTGCTATTATACGTATTCTCCAAACTTTGAGTCCGGAGACAATTTCGACGCATTCATCTTTGTATACCTTCTATTGCCAGCCAAATAACCTGAACACAGTGGGTACTCAAAAATAACCTGGAAAATGCTCCGTATTGATTTCAATAGATTTGTCCAAATATTTTTGAAAAATGACAATAGATTTTACTTGTCTATGTTCTAATTAAGGAGAGAAGTGTGTAAGTGTAAACCTCAGAATACATGGAACTTATTTAAAATCAACACAAATAAATAAAGCAGAAATAGAAACAATCTTATTTATTTATTTACTTACTTAGAGACAGGATCTTGCTCTGTTGCACAGGCTGGAGTACAGTGGCATGATTACGGCTCACTGCAGCCTCAAGCTCTCAGGCTCAGGTGAGCCTTCCACCTCAGCCTCCTGTAGCTGGGACTACAGGTGCATACCACCACACCAGGCTAATTATTTTTTTCTTTTGTAGAGGTAGGGATTCCCCCTGTTGCCCAGGTTGGTCTCAAACTCCTGGTCTCAACCGATCCTCCTGCCTTGGCCTGCCAAAGTGCTAGGATTACAGTTCTGAGCCACCACGCCCGACCAGGAAAAACTTTAAATCAGCATCCAGATGACAGGGCAAGTATACTGTTTTTCTCTGGCACAGATAACACCATACCTAGCATGCTTATTTGCCAACACTGTTCAACTCAAACCATCAAATTAACTTTGGCATTTTACATTTTCATTCCCACATAGGCCTTTGTTCAATACACTTCTTCCTTGATGTCTTCCTTATTCCTCTCTAGCCAAATTTTGCCTGGAATGATTGTCATGATGGTATAACAATAACAATAAAATACTTAATTTTTGGTTTTTGTCTTTGGTTCTGATTATGTGGTGGGTTACTTTTATAGATTTACATATGTTGAACCAGCCTTGCATCCCCAGAATGAAGCCTACTTGACCGTGGTGGATAAGCTTTTTGATGCGCTATTGGATTTGGTTTGCTAGTATTTTATTGAAGATTTTTGCATCAATGTTCATCATGGATATTAGCCTGTAGTTTTCTTTTTTTGTTGAGTCTCTGCCAGGTTTTGGTATCAGGATGATGTTGGTCTCATAGAAGGAGTTAGGGAGGATTCCCTCTTTTTGTATTGTTTGGCATAGTTTCAAAAGGAATGGTACCAGCTCCTCTTTGTATGTCTGGTAGAATTCAGCTGTGAACCCACCCGGACCTGGACCTATTTTGGTTGGTAAGCTATTCATTGCTGCCTTGACTTCAGACCTTGTTATTGGTCTATTCAGGGTTTCAACTTCTTCCTGCTTTAGTCTTGGGAGTGTGCAAGTGTCCAGGAATTTGTCCATTTCTTCCAGATTTACTGGTTTATGTGTATAGAGCTGTTTGTAGTCATCTCTGATGGTAGTTTGTATTTCCGAGGAATCAGTGGTGATATCCCCTTTATCATTTTTTACTCCATCTATTTTATTCTTCTCTCTTTTCTTTTTTATTAGTCTAGTAGTGGTCTCTTTTGTTGATCTTTTAAAAAAACAGCTCCTGGATTTATTGACTTTTGAAGGGTTTTTTGTGTCTCCATCTCATTCAGTTCTGCTCTGATCTTAGTTATTTCTTGTCTACTGCTTGCTTTTGAGTTTTTTTGATCTTGCTCCTCTAGCTCTTTCAACTTTGATGATAGGGTGTTATTGATTTTAGATCTTTCCTTATTTCTCATGTGGGCATTTATTGCTATAAATTTCCCTCTAGACGCTGCTTTAAATATGTCCCAGAGATTCTGGTATGTTGTGTCTTTGTTCTTGTTTGTTTCGAATAATATTTTTATTTCTGCCTTCATTTCATTGTTTATCCATTCGTCATTCAGGAGCAAGTTGTTCAGTTTTCATGTGATTGTGCGGTTTTGAGTGCTTTTCTTAATCCTGAGTTCTAACTTGATTGTGCTGTGGTCTGAGAGACTGTTTGTTATATTTCCATTCTTTTGCATTTGCTGAGGAGTGATTTACTTCCAATTATGTGGTCAATTTTAGAGTAAGTGCGATGTGGTGTTGAGAAGAATGTGTATTTTGTGAATTTGGGGTGGAGTGTTCTGTAAACATCTATCAGGTTCCCTTAGTCCAAATCTGCATTCAAGTCCTGGATATCCTTATTGACTTTCTGTCTTGTTGATCTGTCCAATACTGTCAGTGGAGTGTTAAAGTCTCCCACTATTATTGTGCGGGAATCTAAGTCTCTTTGTAGGTTATTAAGAACTTGCTTTATGTATCTGGGTGCTCCTGCATTGGGTGCATATATATTTAGGAGAGTTAGCTCTTCTTGTTGCATTGATCCTTTTACCATTATATCACGCCCTTCTTTGTCTCTTTTGATCTTTGTTGGTTTAAAGCCTGTTTAAGACTAGGATTGCTACCCCTGCTTTTTTTTTGCTCTCCATTTGCTTGGTAAATCTTCTTCCATCCCTATATTTTGAGTCTATGTGAGTCTTTGCACGTGAGATGGGTCTCCTGAATACAGCATACTGTTGGGTCTTGACTTTTTATCCAGTTTGCCAGTCTGTGTCTTCTGATTGGGGCATTTAGGCCATTTACATTCAACATTAATATTGTTATGTTTGAATTTGATTCTGCCATTTTGTTACTGGCTGGTTGTTTTGCCCATTAGTTGATGCAGTTTCTTCACAACATCATTGGTCTTTACCATTTGGTATGTTTTTGCAGTGGCTGGTACTAGTTGTTCCTTTCCTGTTTAGTACTTCCTTCTGGAGCTCTTGTAAGGCAGGCCTGGTGGCAACGAAATCTCTCAGCAATTGCTTGTAAGGATTTTGGTTCTCCTTCATTTAAGAAGTTTAGTTTGGCTGGATATGAAATTCTGGGTTGAAAGTTCTTTTCTTTAAGGATATTGAATATTGGCCCCCACTCCCTTCTAGCTTGTAGGGTTGCTGCCGAGAGATCCGCTGTGAGTCCGATGGTATTTCCTTTGTGAGTGACTCGACCTTTCTCTCTGGTTACCCTTAGGATTTTTTTTCCTTCATTTCAACCCTGGTGAATCTGACGATTAAGTGCCTTGGGGTTGCTCTTCTTGAGGAGTATCTTTGTGGTGTTCTCTGTATTTCCTGGATTTGAATGTTGGCCTGCCTTGTTAGCTTGGTGAAGTTTTCCTGGAAAACATCCTTAAGAGTGTTTTTCAGCTTGGATTCATTCTCCCTGTCATATTCAGGTATGCTGATCAAGTGTAAATTAGGTCCTTTCACATAATCCCATAGTTCTTGGAGGCTTTGTTCATTTCTTTTCACTTTTTTCCCTAAAAAAAGGTGAGCTTCGGCTCAGCTTCCCTGGGCTATTTTCACTGTCCTACCAGACCCACCAAAAGGAACTTCTCATTTTATTTCATTGATTTGATTTTCAATCTCTGATATCCTTTCTTCTGCTTGATCGATTTGGCTGTTGAAACTTGTGTATGCTTCACAAAGTTCTCATGCTGTGTTTTTCAGGTCCATCAAATCATTTATATTCTTCTCTGAGCTGGTTATTCTAGTTAGCATTTCATCTAACCTTTCTTCAAGGTTTTTAGTTTCTTTGCATTGCGTTAGAACATGGTCTTTTAACTCAGAGAAGTTTGTTATTACCCACCTTCTAAAGCCTGCTTCTATCAATTTGTCAAACTCATTCTCTGTCTTGTTTTGTTCCCTTGGTAGTGAGGAGTTGTGATCCCTGGCAGTAGAAGAGGTGTTCTGGTCTTTGATGATTTCGATGATTTCATCTTTTTTGTGCTGATTTCTTCCCATCTTCATGGATTTATCTCCCTTTGATCTTTGAAGTTGGTGATTTCAGGAGGAATCTCTGAGTGGACGTATTTTCTGTAGAGGCTGGAGCTATATCTCGTGTATGAGTTTTTTTCCTTTTTCTTTTTTTTTTCTTTTTTGCCTGTAGAGGCACTGCTGGGCTGCCTCGGATTCAGTCAGGCTGCTGGGTGGCCTTCTCTTGGAGTTTGTTTATTCAGGTGAGATTAGCCCTGCCTTCCCAATGGTGGGCATCTTTCCTTCTCAGAGCTTGATCCTCCTGGTTGTGGTCAAACTGGTGTATTTGCCGCAAAACTCTCTAGCATGCAGGCTTCAGTTTGTTGGGTTTTGTGGGGGTGGGACCTACCAGGTCATTTGGCCTGTTTCCCTGCTTTCAACTCTGCCTCTTTCTGTGGGATGGATAGTTCCGTCCCACTGGCATTAGTCTAAACTTCTGCCCAGGTCTGTGCCGACAACTTGCGGTGTCAGGTGGGCCAGAGCTGTCACTCAGATTTGCATGGACAACCCATGGTGTCCTCAGTCCAGTGGGGCTCTCGTGGATTGTGGGTTGCAGGAGGGATGAGGGAAGCGCAGAATCCGAATCAGAGCACTGAAGTCCCTGACCCTCCAAGCCACCTGCACTTTCTGGGTGGGGACATGCCCTGTCCTGTCTCGGTTCACCCTCCCTGGGCTACTCTCACCCTGCTTCAGCTCGCCTTCCCTGGGCTATTTTCACTGTTCTACCAGTCCCACCGAAAGGAACTTGGCATCTCCCTTGGAATCATGGAGTCCTCTAGCCCTCTGCATCTCACTCACTGGGAGCTGCACTTTAGAATTGCCTCCTCTTGGCCATCTTGGCACCCGGAGGTATAACTTCTTATACATGTTCATATACTCCCAAAGCCTAGCACTATGACCACATATTGTATGTGCTCAAAAACTGCTTGCTGAATTGAAGTGAACTGAGCCTTTACTTATGGAACCATGAAATCATTTCCTCACCTCTTAGGTGGTAGAAGCATTTCTTCTGTACAATCTCTGACACAGTTATCCAGATTCAACTAGTATACTTCTAAAATGGGGAACTTACTACTTCACAAAACAGCCTATTCCACTGATTTAATGGTTATTAAAAAGTTGTGGAGTTTTGTGTAAGGTTTCTTTTTTAAAAATAATAACTGAAATAAGATCTGCCTCCCAGTTCTACTGGGAGTTCTACTGTCAGCACAGAGTAGGTATACTCTCCAACTATGGCAAGAACAGATATAACAATAGATTTGAGAGTGATTCTTAAAAAGCTGGATACAATTCAAAAAGAATAAGTTTAAAAAAAGATGTACAGAGGGAAAATAATTATGCAGAAATAATGTATACTTGGTAGACCTACAATCTAGCAATAGTCAAAAAGTGTCTATTCAAAAAGAAGCTGGACATTTGAAACTGAATTCAGCATACAGTCAGGCTAGTTATATAAACTTTTACTTATTAATATTTAGCCAGTATGTGGCTGAGCATGGTGGCTCACACCTGTAATCCCAGCACTTTGGGAGGCCAAGGCAGGCAGATCACCTGAGGTTAGGAGTTCAAGACCAGCCTGGCCAACATGGCGAAACCCCATCTTGACTAAAAACGCAAAAATTAGCGAGCATGGTGGCAAGCGCCTGTAATCTCAGCTACTTGGGAGGCTGAGGCAGAAGAATCACTTGAAGCTGGCAGGCAGAGGTTGCAGTGAGCCAAGATTGTGTCCACTCCAGCCTGGGGGACAGAGCGAGACTCTGTCTCCAAAAAAAGAAAGAAAGAAAAAGAAAGTATTTAGCCAGTATCTTTCAACAATAAGAGATTCCTAGCACTGAAAAGATTCCTGATACCCCTGGCTAAACTCTACGCAATTGTGACTTCAGAAAGTTAGCAAAAAGACCTAGAATTGGCATACATTTCTAAGAACTTTAAAGGAACAGCTTTCCTCTGTTACAATGGGCTAACTGACCAAATAACTAAAAATCACTTGGTGTCACTACACATTTATCTCAATGCTGCCATCTTATGTTAAAATATGGGACTACAGAGCTTTAAAAAGCCATACCTTATAGATTATAAGATCTGAAAATATCAATGATTTGAAACCCTACAAAAAGGTAGAAAAAAAGGTTAACACTGAGAGTTGAGGTATTTAGTAACAGTAAAAAATATTTTAGGGTAATTAATTTAAAATGGAAGCTCTCATGAGGCAAGTAATTATAGACTCAAAATAAATCTTACTTTGAGATAACATGAAGTAACTTGTTGAATTCCCTGAATCTAAAAAGATTACATTAACAGAGATATGGGGAAGGAGACAGTAGAATAAAATCTACAGATATCTCATTTCTTCAGTAAATCCACTCTGCTTTTCTAATCAAAGCTGCTTAAATAGCAATATCTGCTTGAATTTGCTGGTTTTGACTTTAATTCCATCACTATAGTGATGGTGCAAAAAGGAAAATAAAAGTCAAGTTCCTAATAAAATTCAAGGAGCTGAATTTCAAGGGCTGGTTATATTTACCTGAAAAAATAACACTTGTCAATTATTTGCAATCTTTTTTCCATGAAGTAAAACCATGCTGTTAAAATTATGTTGAAAAAAAGATTCAGTGGCACTGAAGAATGTTTCTGATTTAATGTTTACATAACAAAATACAACCTGTATACATATTAACATTCCAACAAGGGGTAGGGGTGGGATGGAGAAAGCAAAAAATAGCCCGGGAATCTGGGAATTAAGTGAAAGTCATTTCATCAGAAAATATGAATGTCAGAATACTTGTTTGTAAACTCTAATTCCAAATTTAAAAAAAGGATTTGAAGTTACGTATGAAAAAAAAAAAAAGATTAATGTTTTGGTAGAAGAGATCACGAAAAATACAAAGATAAAATTATGAATCTATTAAATTTATAAAATTTAAAATATCTACAAAATTAAAAATCTATTAAAATCATATTATTTTAGCACACTGGTGCCTGACTGTTTATGTGTGGAGAAAAACAGTATGTCAGAACACTCTGTCCTTTCTACTCAATTTTGCTGTGAACCTAAAACTACTTTTAAAAGTCTATTAATTAAAAAAAAAACTTACTTGATCCTTGCTGAGCATAGATTAATTTTCTTCAGAGGTATTGCTTACAGCATTGATCAATCTGTTTTTAGGAGAGAAATCTTACAGAAGTCTCAAAGTGTAGTTTCTTCTCCTTTCCTATTGTAAGATTTAATCTTGATTCAGTGAAGTATCTTTAAAAATCCTCATCAGTCTTTTAGTACAGAGATACCCAGTGCTGGGAACCACCTGCTAATACCTTCACCATCACTCACTGCTGAACAGTGTTTGTTGAGTCCTTCCTCAGTTAGAACAGGAGGCAGTGGTCAAAATGATTTCCTGTCTTCAAGGGTCAAACTCTCCTTCCTTTAACTTCTTATATTGTTTCACAATTTTACATAAACAGTTATATCATTATACATGGCTTTTATAAAACGTTTTTATTTTCTCTAGATTGTAAAAGCCATAGTGCGATGACTTTGCCTCAGTCATCAATGCCTGACATATAACATAGTAGCTGCTTTGCTGAATGAATTTTCTTTTCAATCCACAAATAATGGCATAATCATCCAAAAGAAGTAAAAATGTTTTCCATCTTGCAATGAAAAGGAAGTTAGTTCAATAAATGAGGCCATAAAATTTGAAAAGAGTAAGTCTCACAAAGTACTTATTTTCATTATTTGAACAATTACTGGAGGTGGCGGGGGTGGTGGAGGGGAAGGGTGTGTATATATCTGAAAAAAACACAAATGACATGTTTGGGCCAGAGAACTCTCATATATAATACTAATGTCATGTCTGCATATCATATTATACTAAGTGCTTTAATAAACATTATCTCACTTGATTATCACAATTCTATGAGTCAGGTGAGGTATGGGTTGAGCATTCCTTATCCAAAATGTTCAGGACCATAAATCTGTTGGATTTCAAATTTTCTCAGATTTTGAAATATTTACATGTACATAATCTTGGGGATGTGACCCAAGTCTAAGCATGAAATTATGTTCCACATACACCTTACACACATAGCATAAAGGTAATTTTATACAATATTTTAAATAATTTTGTGCATGAAACAATTTCAACTACAACCCATCACGTGAGGTCAGGTGTGAAATTTTCCACTTGTGGCATCATGTCTGCACTCAAAAAGTTTTGGATTTTGGAGGATTTCCAATTTTCAAATTAGGAATAGGCAATCTTCATTTCTCTTTTCCAAAGTGAGGAATCTGCAGCATCCATAAAGCAGGACCAGGAGTCAAACCAAATCCAAGCATCTGCCTACTACATTATATTGCCTCTACACCACAGAACTGCACTTGCTGCCACAAACCATGCATGAAAATTCACCTCATTAGCTTCTCAGTATATTGAAATACAATCAGCTACTACCTAATGAAAATGGAGTGCTCAATTAGTTGCATTTTCTCTCTGTAACTTATTTGTAGGTGAGATAAGCAAATTACAAGAAAATAAGCAAGATGAACAAAAACATGGTATAGTCATACAATTAAATATTATTCAGCCACGAGAAAGAACGACACATGCTACTGCTACTTGTACAAGATGGAAGAACCTTGAAAACATGATGGTAAATCAAAAAAGCCAGTCACAAAGAACCACATATTGTATCATTCCATTTATATATAATGTCCAGAATATGCCAATCCATGCAGACAGAAAATAGATTAGTGGTTGCCAGGGGATGGTGGAATGAGGGTAAATGGAGAGTGACTGCTAATGCGCAGTACACAGAGCTTCTTTCTGAGGTGATGAAGATGTCCTGAAGTTGCAGTAGTGATGGTTGTACAACTCTGTAAATATATTAAAACACTGAATTGTGCACTTTAAGTAGGTAAACTGTATATGATACAGGCATTACCTCATTTTATTGTGCTTTATAGATACTGAATTTTGTCACAAATGGAAGGTTTGTGGCAAGCCTAAATTAAGCAAGGCCATTTGTGTAATTTTTCTAATGGCATGTGCTCACTTTGTGTATCACATTTTAGTAATTACCACAATATTTCAAAGTTTTTTATTATTATTATATTTGTTGTGGTGATCTGTGATCAGTGACCTTTGATGTTTACTTTTGTAATTGTTTTGGGGTGCCATGAACCCCACCCAAGATGGCTAACCTAACGGATAGATGTTGTATATGTTCTGACTGCTCCACTGACTAGCCATTCTCCATCCTCCTCCCTCTCCTCTAGCCTCCCTATTCCCTGAGATATGACAATACTGAAATTAGGCCAATTAATAATCCTACAATGGCCTCTAAATATTCAAACGAAAGCAAGACTCACATATCTCTCACTTTAACTCAAAAGCTAGAGATTATTAAGCTTAGTGAGGAAGGGATGTCCTTCTGAAGGCTATGAAGGCCAAGCTGAAACAGGACAAAAGCTAAGCCTTTTGGATAAATAAGTCAGGTTGTAAATGCAAAGGAAAAGTTCTTGGAAGAAATTAAAAGTGCTACTCCAGTGAACACATGGATGATAAGAAAGTGGAAGAATGTTATTGCTGATAGGAGGAAAGTTTCAGTGGTCTAGTAGAAAATCCAAACAGCTGTAACATTCCCCTTAGTCAGAGCCTAATCCAGAGCGAGGCCCTAACTCTCCACAATTCTATAAAAGCTAAGAGGTAAGCAAGATGCAGAAGAAAAGTTAGAAGCTGGCAGAGGTTGGCTCATGAGGTTTGAGGGAAAAAGCTATCTACATAACATAAAAATGTAAGGTGAAGCAGCAAGTGCTGATGTAGAAACTCTAAGTAATTCAGAAGATCTAGCTAAGATAATTGAAGGTCACTATACTAAGCAGATTTTCAAAGCAGACAAAACAGCCTTCTTTTGGAAGATACCATTTAGAACGTCAATGTCTGGCTTTAAAGGATAGGCTGACTCTTTTGTTAGGGGATAATGCAGCTCATGATTTTAAGCTAAAGCCAGTGCTCACTGGTCATTCCAAAAATTCTAGCGCCCATAAGAATTATGCTAAATCTACTCTGTCTGTGCTCTATAAATGGAACAAAGCCTGGATGACAGCACATCTGTTTTTATACAGCATGGCTTACTGGCTATTTGAAGCCTACTATTGAGACCTGCTGCTCAGAAAGAAAGATTCCTTTCAAATCATTACTGCTCATTGACAATACACTTGGTTCATCCAAGAGCTCTGATGGAGATATACAAGGAAATTAATGTTTTCATGTCTGCTAACATAAAATCTATTCTGCATCCCATGGATCAAGTAGTAATTTTGATTTCATTTGTGAAATAAATTTAAGAAATATTATTTAAAAAATAAATTTCCATATAAAAATATTTATTTAAGAAATAAATTTCAGAAGGCTATAGCTGTCATGGACAGTGATTCTTTTAATGGATCTGGGGAAAGTAAACTGGAAACCTCCCAGAAAGCTTTCACCACTCTAGACGCCATTAAGAATATTTGTAATTCATGGGAGGAGATCAAAAGATCAACATTAACAGGAATTTTGAAGAGGTTGATTCCAACCTTCATGGATGATAGGAAGTAGCTGCAGATGTAATGGAAATAGCAAGAAAATTAGAAGGGGTGCACAAAGAGATGACTGAATTGCTGCAATATCATGATAAAAATTGATGAGTTTGTGTCCTTTGTAGGGACATGGATGAACCTGGAAACCATCATTCTCAGCAAACTGACAGAAGAGCAGAAAATCAAACACTGCATGTTCTCACTCATAGGTGGGTGTTGAACAATGAGAACACATGGACACAGGGAGGGGAGCACTACACACTGGGGTCAGTTGGGGGGAATAGGGGAGGGACGATGGGGGTGGGGAGTTGGGGAGCAATAGCAAGGGGAGAGATGCCAGATGTAGGTGATGGGGAGGAGGGCAGCAAATCACACTGCCACGTGTGTACCTATGCAACAATCTTGCATGTTCTTCACGTGTACCCCAAAACCTAAAATACAATAAAATAAATTGGAAAAAAAAATAAAAATAAAAAATAAAAATTGAACACATGAGGAGTTCCTTCTTAAGGATGAACAAAGTGGTTTCTTGAGATGGAATATATTCTTGGTGAAGATGAGTATTGTTGAAATGACAACAAAGGATTGAGAAAGTTGACAAAGCAGTGGCAGGGTTTGAGAGGACTGACTCCAATTTTGAAATAAGTTCTACTGTGGGTAAAATGCTATTAAACAGCATCATGTGCTACAGAGACATCTTCTATGAAAGGAAAAGTCAACCGATGCAGCAAACTGCATTGCTGTTTTCTTTCATAATAAATTGCCACGGCTACCCCAGCCCTCAGCAATCACCACACTCATCAGTCAACAGCCATCAACACTAAGGCAAGACCCTCCGCCAGCAAAAAGATTACAACTCTCTGGAGGCTCAGACGATCATGAGCATTTCTTAGTAACAAAGCATCTTTAAATTAAGGTATGTATGTATTGTTTTTTAAGACACAATGCTATTGCACACTTGCTAGACTATAGTATAGTGTAAACATAACTATTATATATACTGGGAAACCAAAAAAATTGCATGACTCCCTTCAGTGTGATACTCACTTTTTTGCAGTGGTATGGAGTTGAACTTGCAGTATTTTTGAGACATGCTTGTATTTGAATTATTTCTCAAAATGCTTTAAAACATAATGATCTGATGGCACTGTAAAATCCTCATTTAAAAAAATTCAAATATTTTCCAATATATTGCATCACCACAGGGAAGTGATCTAATAATTTTAAAACATTTTCAGTCATTATGTCATAAGCATTTTGGTGTTGCCTTGTAAAAAAACTTTACTAATTCAGAAAAATGGAATTTTCTATTCTTTAAAATTTTTTCCGCTTTTACTAAAAAATTAAATCATTCCTTTATTTTTATTTATCCTTTTGTTAAATACTCAGATTAAGTTTTACTGAAACATAACTACCACGAAATTCATCAGTTTCAATTAGAGAGTTAGATGTCTTTACGTATACAGCTGTGTGTGTAATCATCACAGTCCAGTTTGGGAAAACTTCTACCACTCTAAAAAGTTCTCTGTGCTCAGCTGGGTGCAGTGACTCATGCCTGTAATCCCAACACTTTGGGAGGCTGACGGGGGAAGACTGGTTGAGCCCAGAAGTTTGAGACTAGCCTGACAACATAGCAAGGCCCCACTTCTTAAAAAAAAAAAAAGTTTTTAATTTAAAAGGTTCCCTGTGCCCATCTGCAGTCAATCCCTGCTGCTACCTCCAGACCCAGGCCACCACTGTTTGCTTTTGTCTTGAAAGTTTTCTGCTTTTTAGAAATTTCAAACAAACAGAATCATTCAATATATAGTTTTATGTATCTGACCTCTTTCAGTTAACATGTTTCTAAAGGCATCCATTTGGTTGACTATCAGTAGTTTGCTCTTTTTAAATTGCTCAGTAGTATTCCATCACATGGATGTACCACATGTTTATTCATCTATCAGTTGATAAGGACTTGAGCTGTTTATAGTTTTTAGCTATTATGAATAATTTTGCTGTAAACATTCACATGAGTCTATGTATAGATACGTGTATTTGTTTCTATTGGGTATATTCTTAGGAATAAATTTGATAAGTCATAAAGATACATGTTTGGCTTTTTAAGAAATTACAAACTTTCCCAAAGTGGCTATACAATTTTGTATTCCAAGCAGCAATGTATGAGGTTTCTAATTTCTTCACATCTCACCAACACTTAAGACAATCCCTTTTTTATTTTGGCTAATTTAGAGAATTCATTAGTGGTATAACATTGTGGCTTCAATATCTAATGACAGTGAACAACGCTTCATGTACTTGTTTGCCATCCATACATCTTTAGTGAAATCTGTTCAAATCTTCTGCCCTTTTAAAAAACGGTGGTTCTGGTATCTATGAGTTGTAAGTATTCTGCATGTTCTGGATTCAATCCTTAATCATGTATGTTTTGCAAATACTTTCTCCAAATATTTGGCTTGGTTTTCTCATTTTCTCAATAGCATCTTTTGAAGGTAAAGGTTTTAAATTCTGATGTTCATTTTAATCAGTTTTTTTTTTTTTTTTTTTGAGTTTTGCTCTGTCGCCCAGGCTGGTGTGCAGTGGCACAATCTTGGCTCACTGCAACCTCCACCTCCAGGGTTCAAGCAATTCTCCTGCCTCAGCCTTCAGAGTAGCTGGGACTATAGGCATACACCAACATGCCCGTGTAATTTTTGTATTTTTTGCAGAGACGGGGTTTCACTATGTTGGCCAGGCTGGTCTCAAACTCATGGCCTCAGGTTATCTGCCTGCCTCGGCCTCCCAAAGTGCTGGGATTTCAGACATGAGCCACCACACCCGGCCCATTTTATGAACTTTTGTTAGCAGATCACACTTTTGGTGTTACATCTAAGAAATCCTTGCCTAATCCAAGGTCATGAATATTTACCCTTAGGTTCTCCTCTAAGAGATTTATAGTTTTAGTTCTTATATCTAGGTCACTGTCTCTGTATTTTAAGGAATTTTACAGCTTTACATTTTAATTTAAATAATCTGTTTTTGTGTATAGTGTGAAGGGTCTAGGTGTCATTTTTTTGAAAAGATGTATATCCAATTGTTTCTGCACCATATGTTGAAAATACTACCCTTTTCCCCAATGTATTACCTTGGCATCTTTGTCAAAAATCAATTTACCATATATATCTGAGTTCATTTCTTGACCCTATTGTACCCTATCGATCTATTAATATTTGACTATAACACAGTTTCATAATAAGTTCTGAAGTCAGGTACTTTAAGTCCCTATGTTCTTTCTCAAAATTGTTTTAACTCTTTTGGTCCTTTAAATTTCTGCATATATTGTAGAATTAGCTTCTCAATTTCTATTAAAAAAAAAAGGTACTGAGATTTACACAGAGATTCAATATACAGGTTACTAATTTGGGTTTTCCAATCCATAAAAATTGTATATGTTTCCATATATTTGGGTCATCTTTCTGAAATGCTTTGTACTTTTCAGTATACAGAAATACTCACTTATTTTAATAAAACACCAATGATAAACTTCTTATTTAAGGCACTAAATTGAGAATAAAATATAATAGCAAACATGATTTAAAAATTTTCCAGACACAGTTTTAAGTTTACCATATCTCATATCCAAAAGCAAGACAAGTGATGAACAAATAATAAAGATCTATTATCTCATAAAGTCTGAGGGTTATATGAGCAGGAAAAAAGTTAACTCCTATTTCAAAGATACTTGCCTTGAATGAAATCTCCACACAAGTTTTTGGTAAAGAAACTAAATACTCAGTTTGATTTTCCTACCTGAACGCCCAACAAATCCAAGAAAGTTCCACAAACTAGAGTCATATTCACAAAGAAAATACATTTTTGTAAAGAAAATGTAGTACTGGAAACACAATGAAACATGCCATCTCTAGTTTTTTCCATCTCAATTTTTAGAGCATAATTTTTGTCTCCAGTTTTAAGTGTATAAGCCTTCACTGAACAAAATCTGTCAAATAAAATGGAACTGAAGTTCTATCAAAGGTTCAAGTCATGAAAAATTACTTTTGAATTAAAAATTATGAACATTAACAAAGGCTTTTTCTCTTTCAAAATAAAAACATTTTGCACATTCATAGCAGGAGTCACACACAGTAGAGTTCATAATTACACTATCTATAATAGCAAAAAATAGGAATTATCTAAATGCCCATTGACAAAAGAATAGATGGTATAAATTACGGTATATTCACATTATTGTACTATAGTGAAAATGAACTACAGCTATACAAAATAATATGTTGAATATTATAAACATAAAGTTGCAGGGAGTGAGGGGAAACAAAACAAATCCCAAAAGACAATAAGCAGTATGATTCCAAGAAAAACTAAATATATTGTTTGGGCACCAATACATTCATAATAGATTTAAAGAGCCAAAGGAATAACAAATACAAAATTCCAAAGAGTAGTTTCTGGAGAAAGGAAAGGGCAAAAGAAGGCAGGAAAACGGAGGTGAGGAACACATAAGTAAACAAATACCAGTTATTATTAATGTTTTAGTTCTTGGGTAGAGTAGAAGGTTCATATGTTTCATAACCTATATGTACATTATCTAATTCTTTTATATCACATTCTGTTAAAATATTTTTTAAAACACAAGCAAAAACTATTTTGAAACAATTACCCATCATAAACCAGAAGTTGAACAGTAAACTCAAAATATACTTCACATTTTTTAAAAAGTTCTTACCTTTGTTTCTGTTCAACTGCTTTGTCCAAGTGCTGAAAGATATCCTGAAACAAGGTGCAGCTGGATCGACTGTTAATAGTATACCCATATCCTCTTTTCCAATATTGTTTCAGATCATTTAAATATTCTAATACCTAAAAAAGTAAAAAATCAATTCTAATATATTTTAATCAATATAACACATTCCCTGATTTAATGATTCTCTAAGAAAAGGTTACAGTGTTTAATTACCATTCTGCACAATAATATAGCATTTGTCCTTTCCAGCATTTAAGAGTTGATCCCAAAGGTTCAAATCACAGAGAGATTTATGCTGCATCATAAATTTGGATTGGAGGAATGTAGAGGCTGGTGTGCAAGAGCAACCTAGTAAGTGCTCACAGCCAATCATCCAAGATCAGGACAGCTCAAGAGAGTGGAGTAAGGACATGTGCTCACCTCTCCTTTCTTCTAACATTGTATTAAGATGATGTCAAGGATACATATAGAAGAAAGAAAAAAAGAAGAATATTCATTACAGCACAGAAAGATACCAACAGTGGATCAGAAATGTTTAAGAATTTCGAGAAGGTAGAAGTCAAATAGAAAATGTGTTACTTTGGTTCACATATCAGTTTGGCAAAAAAAAATAAAAGCGTGCCAAGGACATGGGGAAATGGGTACTGTTGGAAGGAATGTACATTGGTATAGACATTCTAGAAAAAATTGGCAAAATCCATGAAAACACACATAACTCTATGACCCATTTAATTCCATTTCTTTTTTTTCTTTCTTTCTTTTTTTTTTTTTTTTTTTTTTGGAGACAGAGTCTTGCTCTGTCTCCCAGGCTAGAGTGCAATGGCACGATCTCGGCTCACTGCAACCTCTGCCTCCTGGGTTCCAGCGATTCTCCTGCCTCAGCCTCCCAAGTAGCTGAGATTACAGGTGCCTACCACCATACTTGGCTAATTTTTGTATTTTTAGTAGAGACGGGGTTTCACCATCTTGGCCAGGCTGGAACTCCTGACCTTGTGATCCACCTGCCTCAGCCTCCCAACATGCTGGGATTAGAGGCATGAGCCACCACACCCAGCCTATTTCTTATAAACTGATATTCTTATAAAATGATATTCACAGAGTGATAGAAAATGCAAGCAGCCTCTGGAGATCTGAAAAGGCAGGGTATGGATGTTCTCCTAAAGCTTCCTAAAAGAATATGGCCCTATGATACCTTGATTTCAGCCCTGTAAGAGTCAATTTGAACTTCTGACCTCCAAAACTGTAAGATAACAAATTTATACTGTTTTAAGCCACTAAGTTTGTGGTAACTTGTTATAGCAGCAATAGGGAACTAATGTAATATAGTAGAGACAGTCAGAGAGGAAATGTGGCAAAAAAGGTTAACAACTGGTAAATATAGGCAAAGGACATATGAGTGTTCATTGTAAAACACGTAACACAATTTCCCATGAAAACTACTATAAAATAGTTACTAGGACTTTGGAAAACCATTTATTCTCTCTGAGCTTTGGCTTCCTATTAGAAGAATTTGGGATTATATCAGCTCTACAATCCTTTCCAAGCATTAAAATTTGATGATGGGTTAAAAGTAGGTCTGCAAATGGGTTGATTTAGAAACCAAATCACCATGGAAAAAATGTTTCCAGAGTTTTATGAACCTAAACTATTTAAAAGTTGGTGGGACCCATTTGAACCTTTAATCTCTCTTTATTTAAGGAAAATTGGGAGTTAGTCACAAGACAGTTTATGTTCCCTAACTGCTCATTTTCTGAAAAGCTGCTTCAAGTAACCAAACGCAAACAAGCCAAAAAAAATTTTTTTTAAAGCAAAGAAACTGCAAAAACAATACTTACCTTTGCATCATCTATGTCAAAAACATCACACCAAGGAGATTTAACACCTTTAATTGCCAGGTCAAATGAGCAGGTGAAAAAGGCTACTTGAATTAAATCTGGGGAGACAAAAAGGTAATATTTTGTGGGTCATTATTTTCCATAATTTTTCAAAGTCTAAATATCTGTAGAATGCCATGTGTGGTATATAGCTCAATAAAATGGACATGTTTGTTTTGGAGAAGAAATAATTTAGTTTCTTCCTGGCTATCAAAGAATTAAGAGACTTGTTCTGTATAATCTAAGGGGGCAGAATTGGAACTATCAGGAAGAAACCATGAGGAAGTATAAATTTCAGTCCAATAAAATTAAGAAGTGTTCTGTAATTGGTAACTTATTTCTGCTTTTTTTTTTTTTGACAGGGTCTTGCTCTGTTGTCCAGGCTGGAGTGCAATGGTGATTATAGCTCACTACAACCTCGAATTCCTGGACTCAAGCAATTCTCCTGCCTCGCCAATTACTTGTTAAGTGCATATTTCCCTAGCAACATCAACAAAAAGTGTAACCCAGGGACTTGCTATATAAAACTTAATATGATTTTGTTAATTTTAGAGGGTTCAAGGAGGGGGACTAAGGTTATAAAAGTTTTAGTACCCGACTTGAAAATTAGAAATAACAAAGTACATTTATTGAACAGTTTTTAAAAATTATACAATTCATTTTATAACTAAGAAGCAGCAGTAGGTACAGAAAAGATATAAAAGGAGAGAAAAGACCACAGAGACAGAGATGGAAGAAGTGCAGGGTAAGTGACGGGGAAGGAAAAAGGTGAAACAGCCAAGGAGGAGAAGCAAAAGCGAAAAATCACACACTAAAGACAGAAATACTGGTACCAACATCAGTTTTTCAAACTTAGCTGCTCAAATTATTTCAGAAGTGGATTTCAGAATAAGTTATCTAGAATTTTTACACTGTTAATTTGCTGATTACATTACTTTGATATACATATGGGTATTGAAGAGAAGGGATAAGGGAATGAATGCTTGGGCTATAAAACGTAGCCTTTGTTAGCAAATAAAAACGCTGCTGCTCTCTAGTCAACGGGAAGTGGGTGATATTTAATACCAGAGAGAAAAGAAGTCAACTGCAGTGGTTGCCTCCATTGCTTTGATTTTTCTTTAATTTTACTGCCTTTCCTCTTTTCTTAAAGGAAAATGGGAGCAAAAATCAACTGATGTTACATGCATTTTGCACTAGTTCTGGGTTTAAAGAATTCCCCTGAGGCAGTATATATTATCAAAAAATGTATTTCATTGAGAATATACAGAAAAGCCATCAAAAACTTGGCTTATATAAAGAAAAGGTTTAATAATCTTAATACCTGATACAATATAGTGGCTTGTAAGTACCAGGTACATTTGATGAAAGGACCTAGCTTATTTACACTCAAAATTCGAATTCCGAAACTATGAAAGTAGCCTAAATGGTATATTCTTTAACTGAAAGAGAGTTTACTGGAAATAAAAATAATAATTTACCAAAAACCTCTTCAGAGTACAGGGAGAAAAAGTATCAGATGAATACTGACGACTTTGTCACTCATTGTCCTGGGTAAGCTCTCTAAGTGTCAATTTCCCCCCTTTCAAAGTAAAGAGGTTAGATACATTATATTATTTAAGTTATGGCTCTGACATATCTGTTACGACCCTTCTGATTTCTTGGTCAATGTTTTAGAACCTCAAAAATATTTCAGGTGGATAAGAAATTTAAACATTTAAAGAACAAAATAGACCCTTTCCCTCCACTCCCCTAAGGAAAAAAAAAAAAAAAGGGAAGACAATAGGAACATATAATAATCTTGAGGTAGAAGAATTCCTGTTCAAAATAAAACACTCAGAAGCCATAATGAAGAGACAGATTATGGCTATATAAAAGACATAAACCTCTGTGCAATCAAAGGCATCATCAACAAACCTAAGATACAAGCAAGAAATTAAAATATTAGCAACATACAACAAGCAAAGGATGAATTCTTTGTCAGGAAGTATTAAAAGATAAAATTAATCTATCCGTAACACATAAAAAGTATTTGTGATTCATAAGAAAATAAAAATAAATAGAAAATGAACAAAGTTATGAAGGGGCAATTCTCAGAATAAATGCAAATGGCTACTAAACATGAAAAGATGTTCACTTTCAGAAGTAATCAAAGAAATGTAAATTAAAGCTAGATATTATTTTTCATTAGTGAAACTGGAGAAAATTAAAATCACTATATCTACTGTCTGATGATATGGGAAAACAAGCACTTTCATATACTGTGGATATAAATTTTTACTACACCTTCAGGGAACAATTTCCAAGTATATGTCAAAATGTAAAATATTCATGCATGTTAACCCAGCAATTTCACCTATTTATATTAAAAAAATTTTTTTTCATCTATATGTTTATTTATTTGGAGACTAGGTTATGAGACTGGCTAATTTTTGTATCTTTGGTAGAGACAGGGTTTCACCATGTTGCCAAGGCTGGTCTCGAACACCTGGACTCCAGTGATCCACCTGCCTTGACCTCCCAAAGGGCTGGGATTACAGGTTGTGACACCGCACCCAGCCTTACCTATTTTATCTTACAAATAAACTCTCAAGTTTGAAAAACAGACTATAAGAATGTTTATTGTATCATTACCTGAAAGAGTTAAAAACTAAGAAAAACCTCAGTGGGAAAATGGTTTCCTATAAAAAGAATTTGGACTGCATTAGCAATAGCTACTTACAGCAGTAAAATTTGATGATGGGTTAAATAATTTAACTAGCACTGACTTGCAAATTGAGTCATTCATATGTCCCATGAAATAACACAGGATTTAAAAGAATGAGACACTTCTATATTTGTCTATAGATAAAAATATAGTTAAGTAAAAATAGTTAAGTTACTGAAAATACATATAAACATCATCCCTCTATGCAAACAAAAGGGTATTTAAATAGCAAAAGTATTTATTGAGCAATTACTATACTAAGTACTAAATGCTTTGTATGAATTAATCTTATATAATCTTTGCAATAATCCTACAAGACAAGAATAATTTCCACATTCATCTTACAGAGAAGGAAACTGTGGCATAAAGATATTAACAAACTTGTCAAAAATCAGAGTTATTTAATAGGATAGTAGAGTCAAGATTCAAATGCAAATAGTCCATTTCCAGAATCCATTATTTGAATTACTATACTTAATATTGCCTCCAAAAAGAAGTTGCTGTCAGTTACTCCATCAGTAAAATACGTAATTTTTGCCCATTCAGACACTAAATATCAATTTAAAAAAAATCTTTTCCAACAAACCTAAATGTCTACTAACAGAATAATGGCTGAATATTGGTATAGTTATAGAATGAAATACATACATTTAAAATATAGAACTAGAATTACAAACATTAAATCAAAAACAAAAAGTTGCATAAAAATCAAATTTTGGACTGGTATAAACTTTGATACCACTCTTAAGAGTTTTAAAATCTGCAAAACAATCTCCCATTTATGTATAAAAACTGTCATGAGATAATACAAATGCTTAATTCATGACAATTATTAGCACTGGCAAGAAAGGAAGAAGAATGAGATCCAGGAAAGGGACGAATGGACCTCAATTTATTTAAGGCAACTAACTGAAGTATGATGTTAAAATTTAATAAAACCAAGTTGTGGGTATAGGGATGTTCATTGCATTAGCCTTGTTTGTTATCTTCATGTTTGAATTATTTCCCAATAAAATAAATAATTTTCAAAGCTCCATATGTGATGCCAACGTATAGCCAGTTTGGAGAAAGAAAAGTAATTCAATTTCAAATGCTAGTACAGACATCTTTTTGGTCCCCATAAAGCATCAAGGCCCTGTGACTAACAAGTTCTAATCTATTTTTTTCCCTAACACCTACTTCCAATCTTTTGGAAATTAATTGAGAGTATAATGAAATTTACAATCTTTGCATGTATCTTTGTCAACATCTGCCCTATGGAATATACATTCCTAGAAAACAGAAAAAAATCTTATTTTCTTAATCTCCCATTGCTAGATGGCCATGTGTCCTGGTTTCCCACCTGCTTTCCTGGCAAAATTATTAAAAGTGTTCCCTTTCACTTTTGAAAGTGTCCCACCAGTTTGGATGTTAAGTTGCATGGTCAGCCCATGCACTGCAATAACTTATGATAGACATGACTGCTCATCTTCTCAGCATCTCTACATATAAAAGACAAAAAAAATTATAGTATTTTGCTTTTCACTTTCTAAAACTTACCCCTCTTACACATTAACAGGTACTTCTGAACTGCTTCAAATGCTGAAGAATTTATATGATTTTTTTATTTGTATCACTTTATGAGGAGGAAATTCAGAAAAGATTAATTGTTTTAAAAATAATACTTACAGTTGAGGTTTTCTATACCATGCCCTCAAAAAAACCTCCAGAATATAGCTAGAATCTTGTGTATCAATTTAAAAAGAAGAATATGAATCTAAAAACAGTAAATAGAAAGCACAAGGTATTCAATTTTTTTGACCTAGAACATAGTATTTTCTTAATGTAAATCAATTGTGGGTCTTTAAAAAAAATTGTTTCCTTATTTTTTTCATTTTCACAGTTCAAAATTATTTAAACCAGAAGTTCAAGCAAAAGATAACAGGCGGGGCCAGGCGCGGTGGCTCAAGCCTGTAATCCCAGCACTGTGGGAGGCCGAGGCGGGTGGATCACGAGGTCAAGAGATCGAGACCATCCTGGTCAACATGGTGAAACTCCGTCTCTACTAAAAATACAAAAAATTAGCTGGGCATGGTGGCGCGTGCCTGTAATCCCAGCGACTCAGGAGGCTGGGGCAGGAGAATTGCCTGAACCCGGGAGGCGGAAGTTGCGGTGAGCCAATATCGCGCCGTTGCACTAGAGCCTGGGTAACAAGAGCGAAACTCTGTCTCAAAAAACAAAAAACAAAAAAAACAGGTACATTACCTGCATTTAAATCATTCACTGGCACTTGCAAAGTAGCTGCAACTTTTTTTAAAATGTTCTGCATTTCTGGCCCAGTTTTGAAGGCTTCCACGTGATAAAGAGCTGTAGCATTCCTTTCCACTTCAGTTAAAAACTTCTCACAGTGATCAAAGAACCTCATTAGTTTATCATTAACCCTTGGAGGTCCACACTCCATATCTGAAAGAGAAAAAAAAAATTTACATATATATGTTTGTAAATCACTGACACAAATGACAGTTTCAAATTATTGATAATGTTGTGTGAAAAAGGAACACCAACATCTTACTAATCCGCATATCAGAAATAAGCATATATCGATCGGGAAAGTCGCAGGGTCAAATTATTCCCCATTTGTAATGACTGTAATGCATGAGAACAGCTGGAAAAGACTAAAGAAATAGAGATTGATTGGGTATGTCTTTGTAGCAAAGATTCAAACAAAACGTAAAAAAGAAAATTTTTTTTCTTTAAAAAAAGAAATAGGGATTAAAGATTAAATGTGCTGCAAACGAAACTGCATTATACATTAATAAGTACTGTTTCTGTCAGGCATGGAAAACTTTAGAAAGCAAACTAAAAATCAGCAAAGTTTCTACTTACAAGGTGAGAGAGAATTCAGCATACGGAATCTATTTTTCACCCTAAGCCAAAGTCTAAACAGAGTATCTTATTTTCTCAATTAACTTTCCCAACTCTGTGTCACCTTACAAAAGATTCTGCTTTGGACAGAAACTACTGACAACAGCACAAAACGCACTGATGTTTTGGGTCTCCTGTGCTTCACTGTGCTAGGTGCCTGTGACTTGGTTTATCTTCTAACTGAAGCCCCCAGATAACTTTCCATTTAGAATTTAATAAATTACATTATTCCCCCAATCTGAGAAGCATTCATAATCATGCTTCAACTACTGGCGTGTCCTTTAAGTTTTTTTCAGTCATATTCAAAACACATATTTTTCAATCATTTCTCCAATAATTTACCATGAAAAGAACACCAAGTATATCATTTTTGTACATAAAATATGAGAAAATTGAATTTAGTTATATCTGGGCTTTGGGTGTGTATGTAAAAAAATATACCAATATGTATGTTTAAGTGTGTCTCTTGAAATAAATAATTCTGCCCACTGTAATTGTCAACTGGATGGCAATTCTTAAGAAAATATCTTGACTAGGAAAATATGCGAACTTTGTCACCTTTTTCTGTGGCCTCTAAAATATGATTTCCCAAGTGGATCTGAATATTTTATCCTTGTTACTATCTAATTATCACTGGTGTTTAAACAAAAACAAAGGCATTGTTCTGTTTCTATAAAGCTACAAAATCTAATTCAGCAGAATCCCTCAAAAGCCCAGATAACATAACAGGCAAAACTATTGTCTATAGAAAATAACAAACTGGCTAGGCAAAGGGTTTACTCTCACACTGAAAACAGTCAGGGGTGGGCTTATTCTAAACTGCAACATTTTGATCCCTGGCTCTCCGAGACAAATGCCAGTCTTCACAATGCCATCTGAGAATAAAAATTCACTTGTTTCAGCAGGTCACTATATGTATATTGTGCTATATTAAAATATGTTCTGCTTTCAACATTCTGTTAATTTAACAGATTTATGAGGACTTTTCACCATGTTAATGAAAAAGGTATATAGTTTAACAAAACCAACAAATAACTAGACAGAAGTCAGCTAACTGAATTACCCACAATTAAATGACACAGAATCAGTGGAGAAATCCCTTACAGATGGTTTCACTGTTCAACAGCTACAGAAGAAATTACAAGCCAGCCTACTTCTAAGTTTTCACTTTGGCTTTGAAGCTAAACGATAATCCTCATTTCAATTATGGCGTTAAAAGTGATCAAGAAACTATTAACACTTGTTCATCTTTGTGGTACAAAAATATTACATGTTTTTATTCTTATCAGGTATGTTATTGGACAAATGGGCGCTGTATAGCATAATGGTTAAGAGAAAAAGCTCTGAATCAGACTTTCTGGGTTCCATGAAAATGGGCAAATTATTTAGTGTGTTTGTGTACCAATTTCCTCATCTTTGAGATAGGGGGAAAATACTATCAAATCCTGATTGTGGTTGTAAGGATTTTGTAAAATAAATGTGAGGCATATCTGGCATACAATAGGCATTAGGTGCTCGCTATCATTATTATTTGTAACGATTACAACATTTTCTTAGAGAAAAAGAATCATTCTAGGAAAACAGAAGACCTGGATTCTAGACTTTAAACTAGAGAAGGATAATTAAGAAGGTATACTCTTGGGCTTGGCTTCTTCATCTGCGAAATAAAAGGGCCTTACTAGATGATCTCTCAAACTTCGAAAAAGTACAATTAATGGAATAAATAAGTTACTCCGTGTGACTATGGACCACAGCTACAATGACGGGAACGCTACGGTAAAAACAAGATCAAAACATAAGAAAAAAGGAGGACACAAAAGCTTGAGATCAGGCTCTTAAAAGAGGGTGTAGGTCTAAAACTGTCATCTAAAAAAGATGAGTTTAAAAAAAAAAGAAAGGAAGAAAAACTAGTATCAGAAGCAAAACCTGAGGAAGAAAATTCTAGATTCGATTTTTAAAACGTGCGCCCAACAGTGAAACTAGACTCCAGGGAAGGGGGAAGGGATGGATTGGCGCTCGAAGGGGCAGTTCAGTTTGGGAATGGGAGCACAAAAACTGCAGGAGACCTCGTCTGTCCCCTTTCCTGCTGGATCCCCAACTCCACTAAAGCAGGCAGCGTGTAGAAGGTGCTGAATTTACACCTGATGAATAAATGAACATACGTGTAAGGGGAAAAAGAGATAGCCAAGTCCGTAATATCCCGCGACATGTAGGACACAGCCTGAGGGACCGAGGCTTGGGAGCAGAGGAGACCGCTGGGGGGATCGGAAAAGCCCAGGGTCTGTGGGAGGCAGGGGAGGATCCAGGGCGGGTGTTAGGACCGGGACAGCACACAGGCCGCCCGGGGGGGGTCACCTGCGATGTCGGGTGGCGGCAACCCAGGGTGGTAGTGCTGCCACAGCCCCTGCAGGAAGGCGGCGCCGCTATCCACGCAGCGGTGCTTGGAGCTAGTGATGAGCCGCAGGCGGCCGTAGTTCTCAAGGCTGAAAAGGGTCGGGAAGAGAGAGGCCAGACGCAGCGCCAACTGTCGCATATCCTGCCGTCCCTTCTCCACCAGCTGCCCGTCCATCCAGTCCGCGTACCACAAAGGCCAATCAGCCAGCGCGGCACCCAGGTCGCGGCTGCCGGTACTACTGGCCCCGCCATCCCTGGATCCGCGGGCCTGCAGCAGCCCGTGCAGCTGCCTCAGCTTGCGGATCTGTTTGGCTGTGGGGTAGCGGGTGCCGTGGCGAATGAGGGCCACCAGCTGCACCGGGGTGCAGGTCCCTTCCAGCAGCTCAGGGTCCCGCCACGGAGCCTCGGTGCCCGCCAGCAGCCCGGGACTGACATCCTCATAGCGAGTCTTGGTGCCGAAATAGGGGCTGAGCGATGAGGCCACCGGGTCCCTCGGCTCTAGAAGAGAGCAGCGTGCAAACGACGAGAGCAGCGCCGCAGCCAGGGCCGCGGCAGGCGCTACGGAGGTCCAGAGGAGGCAGCGGGGCGCGCGAAGCATGATGCGGGGCGGTGCGTGGAGCGCGCCGCGCCGGCTGCGGATGCCCAGCTTCCGGCTCCGGTGACCAGGGGGCGGGTCCCGGGGGGCGCTTCCGGCCCGTGGCCTTCGGGTTGCGCCTGCGCTGCCTTCGAAGAGGTCCTGGCGGCTGGCGTAGTGTCCTGCGTCCGGGAGGAAAGCTCGGAGTATCCCTGTAGACCTGTGGCAAGGGAGGACCCAGCGGAAAACCCTGAGGAGCTTGTGGCAGCCGTCAAGATGGAGCCGGCGTCACTGCCCCGCAGCGTGGGCGAGTTTCCTCTTAGCCCGACCCTCAGGGTTTGACTCAGACCCCTCCGCTTTTTTAGTTGTTTTGGGTGTGAATGAAACCCAGACTGAACGTTAGCCTCCCAGGGTGCCAAACCAGGACAGCCTTTACAGATGACTCTCATATCACTATCGCTACCCTGTGATACTGTGTTTTTCAAAGTATAGTGCCTGAACTATCTGCATGAGATCCGCCTGAGACGGTTGTTGAAAATTCACATGGCTGGGCCTTGCTGCAGGATGCTTCTTGAAGCCCAAGGTTTTTTGTTTCTCGGATTTTTTTTTCCATTTGAGTTTGAAAAGAAATAGGAAAGCAGAGAACTTGGAAAGGGACTTACATTGAATCTTTGGTATAATCTTGACCTGGACTACCAGAGCTCACGCGGACATCAGTGAGACAGCACCCTAAAAGTTTTGTGTTTGTTGACCCCGAAGGCTTAGAGAGTAGAGATATAGCAATCTGGATAACTTGGGTGCATTGAGTCATGGCCCAACAGATTTACTCCATTATTAAGTATGAGTTAATCTGCTTTACGAAACAAACATGCTCTGCATTTACCGCCACTCCAGATCCATACGTTTCTCTTATGTTCCTCTCATGTACATACATACTCAAATCAGCAGCTGGGCTTTTTAATAGGTTATTGTTCAGAATCTTTACCTGACCCCAAAACAGCTAAATTCTATAGGGAAACAGCAAGGCTGTCTATGTAAGCATATACAATACTGTCTAAGAAGATGGTCTCTGAAGTTAGACTTTGCGGTTTTCAGATTCCAGCTTCATCTCTTAATGTCTGTGAGATAGTAAACAAATTCTTTTGCTTCAATTCTTTTTCATTATAAAGTGGGGATAATAACACCTAGCCATGAGACTGTTGAGAGGATTAAATGAAACAGCTTACATAAAGACTTTATACAGTTCTTGTCCCCAAATATCAGTTGCTTTTATTAAACAGAATTAAAGTGTTTCTTTTTTTCTTTTTTCTTTTTCTTTTTAGAGATGGGATCTTACTTTGTTGCCCAGGCTGGAGTGCAGTGGCTATTCACAGGCACGATCCCACTACTGATGAGCACGGGAGTTTTGACCTGCTCCGTTTCTGACCTGGGCCGGTTCACCCCTTCTTAGTCAACTTGGTGGTCCCTCGCTCCCAGGAGGTCACCATATTGATGCTGAACTTAGTGCGGACACCCGATCGGCATAGCACACTACTGCCCAGAACTACTGGACTCCAGAGATCCTCCAGCTTCAGCCTGGGACTAGAGGCACTGCACCATCACGCCCGGCAAGTGTTTCTTATTATCACGTATCTCTTAATGAAATAAACTGACAAATAGTTTTTCATAAATATTTATTATCTTATAACTACATTAAGCAATGAACTTTGTGCCTATGCCAAGAAAGTTTGAGCTTTCTTATCTTTCTGCCCTGCTGTTGCATCATTCCTCTTTTAACAGTTGCCAGATGTTGATTTAGTGTTTATTTGCTTTTTGTTGTAGTGGAAGCGAACAGAAGAGGGGTCCATTTGTACAGTTAGGACTGGAGTGATCCATGTTCCAATAGCAGTCCCTTTAACCTCACTTAAATGTGGAGGCTGCGTAGATCACAAGTCTGAATACTACAAGCTACCTTTGCTTAAAAGGAACCACACCAGCACTGAAAGCTAACTGCTAGATTGTTCTCTAGTGTATCAGAGCTAACTTGAATTGCTTGAGTTGTGCTTCAGTTAATGTAGAGAACATCACTGAATAACACATAACCATTGAAGTAACCTGCTGTTTACAGTCTCTATCTTGCTCTGCCAAGGGAGTTATTTTACAGTGATAAAACTTCTCTTCTGGTGCCTTGACACATCCTAGGACTTTGATGTTGGTAATTATTTCCCCCCAGCAAATGTTGGTTCTAATTCTACATAACTACTTGAGAAACCAGATGCAAAATTATGGTGGATTTAAATTACCAATATTCTTTATAGGTTTTGCTATTCCCATTTATAAGAGGGAAACTGTAGCTATACACTTTCTAGTCCTGCTCTATGGTGATTTTCCTGCACAAACTAACATTGTTGTTCAGAAACATAATTTCCCCCAGAATTACCCTCCATCTAACACATATTGTTATTCTATCACAAAGATAAATAATAGGTTTCCAAATCCTGGTTAAAAAAAACAACAACAAAAACTGTCTTCCTCTCTGTATTTTTCCAGAACAGGCATAGATGATAGCAATTGTGTTTTACCATTTTATTTTTTTCTGAAATGTTAGTTTTCTAGGATGTGGAAATATTAGGGTTAACAAAAAAAGAAAACAACTTTTTAAATGAAATGGTAGTTTTCCAAAATTGGAAAATCTTTTGG
Source organism: Sapajus apella (assembly GCF_009761245.1). Classification (NCBI taxonomy): domain Eukaryota; kingdom Metazoa; phylum Chordata; class Mammalia; order Primates; family Cebidae; genus Sapajus; species Sapajus apella. The sequence continues at coordinate 8,084,524 of NW_022436998.1, forward strand.
AGCTATTCTATCTTTAGGACTATTGGGGGTTAGCTGGCTTTAAAGCCATTAACATTTTCTTATTATTTCAAACAATAGAGAACTTTCTCCCTCTTAGTATTTTTTTTAATTTTTATTTTTATGGAGACAGGGTCTGGCTCTGTCATGCAGGAGGCTGTCTGTAGTACAACAGCACAGTCTCAGCTCATTGCAATCTCAGCCTCTTGGGCTCAAGTGATCCTTCCACCTCAGCCTCCCAAGTAGCTGGGACTACAGGTGCAGGCCACCACATCCAGCTAATTTTAAACAACAGAGAACTTTCAAAACTAAAGTTCTTTATTCTTCAAGAAATCCTTTTTTTTTCTTAGCCCATTAATGTCCATTTCATGTTGCCTCATTGGGCCGTGTATGAACCTTTTTTCTTTCAGATTTTGTTCACTTTTGTTGTATACAGACCCATCTTTCTTTGATTGAGTTGCTTTGTCTATATGATATATCAGTCAGTGTTAAAACCCAAACAATACCTAAGCCAAAAGAGCAATATAGGCACCTGTGAACACACACACTTGGTTGCAGTTGCTTCAGTAAAAAGGACAGTTTACACTCAAATTGAAGCAACCGTTATGGTTCCACAAACAACATCCCTTATGATCCCATCTCACGTTTTCATTCTTCCTTTGCTGTCTAATCTGATTCAGTACTCCAAAAGATAAGGTAGATAAGAAGCCATCTTGAAAATATTGAAAAAAGAGATAAGGGGCCATCATGAAAATATTTATCCCACATCTTACATTAAGCAAACTGACAGTAACTATTTGTTGAAAAGTGTGAATGAGTAAATGAAAATAGGACAAATAGGCAGCATGGGAAGCTAAAATATGAAAGTATATTGCTTTGCTTTATGTGGTATAATTATCTCATTTTATCTTCCCAGCTCTCCCAGGAAGTGTGCAGAATAATATTTATCTCATATTGTAGATTGGTAATCAAGACAAAGAAGCTAGATGCTTTACCTAAAGTTATTCAACAAATATTTGCTAGAACCAGTTCTAGAATGCAATCAATGGAAACAAAGTTATTTCGGTGGTGCTTTTCCTGATACTTGCCCTATTTCTGACAAATGAATAATGGCTTCAGAAAGTGTCACTTGTTGCTAGGGCTAAAAGGATAAATTTTACATGAATACTGTAGCACTTACTATTAGTTAACGACCCAATATTTATTCTATGTTTTTCTTCGGAATCTTTGAAATGTATAGGTCTTTGCCTCCTGGGAAGCTCACTTTATGTTTGCCTCCCGAGAAGCTCACTGTATCCTCTCCTCAGGAGAAAATCCTGATTTGGTGTAAACCAATCTTGGTAACTACTTTTCTTACCAGCCTTGTTTTAGGAATGCGCATGCAACTCAGTTCTAGCCAATGAGATATGAGGAGCAGTCTACTGGGGAGTTTCAGGGAAAGTTTGTTTTTCTTGTCCTAAGAAATAAACAAATAATGGGGTAATAAAGCTTCAACTCTTTATGGGGTCACTAGATTTGAGATGCTATTGAGTCAAAGGAATATTGAATTTGACACAGTAAAATAGTCTGGAAGGAAAGGAAATGATATTCAGCGAATGAAATGCTGAAAATTGATATTTTGAAGGTGGTATCGTAGTTTTTATTGATTAGGTGAAACAGTTGAGATTAAGAAAGTTTAGCCAGGACAAGTTATATAGCACAAATCATTTGGAGGTAAGGAGGTTAAAAAAAACCTTGAGAGGCCAGGAAGTCCTGGCTCCAAACTTCTGCTCCTGCTGGACTTGAGCCCCACTAGCTTCTCATCTTTCACTAATCTATGTACCCCTCCTCTCCCACTTCTAAAAACCTGAGCTCACTCAACAACTTTAATTTTATTAAAATAAATTATTTTACAACAGACATTTTGTTTTTAATAAATGTTATTAGTGATTTGGAAAAATGAAAGAGATTGACATCTTTCAATTGACAGATGCCAATAATTTTAAATATAATTTTTTAAAACATTTTGTTCTTAAAATGAGAAAGAAATCCAAGGAAGGGATCACTACCCTGGGCAACAGCATGTCCCGTATGATAGCTAGACCTGCTGCAATTATCTTGCTACCAGGGAGGAGCTAGCTTGAAAATAAAACCAACACAGTGAGATGACAGAGCAGAAAGGGGAAAGAACCTAAGTCCCTAATGATATTCAGCTGATGGATTAAACCTAGAGTGTGTCAACCATGGGCTTCTGTAAGGAATTAAAATGTCTGTACTGTTTAAAACAGTGTTTCATTGTTTTCTGCAGAAATCCTAATTGGCATAAAGAAACTATTCACCAATTAACCCCACTACAACCTCACCTGACCCCTTAGGATGTCCTTTCATGCTTTTCTTGCTTTTGCTGAAGTTACCTGTTGAGAATAATAGAAAATCACAGAGGGTGATTTCTGATCCCATCTCTTTAGCTATGACCTTGTGTCTCTGGCTTATGATCATGATTTATGAAGCATGGGAAGCACTAGGAAATGTAGGAAGTAGGCAGGTAAGATCAGATGTGTGATGATGGAGGTTATCACAGTCAGGACAGGTGTGTAGGCAAGGTGAAATGTGTAAGCTAAGCAGGAGATGCACATAAAAATCAGAGAGAAGTTACCCCTCCAGAACAGATTCTTAGAAAGCCATTATTAAGAACATATGGGCCACATCTTTGAGAAGAGTTGTGGAATCCACATTACATTAATGGCATCACTTAGATTCATGCTCTTCTCTCAGGGAGATAAATCAAAGTTCATAGAATATCAAAGGGTCTTCATCATGTGTCTTAGTCTGTTTATATTGCTATAAATGAATACCTGAGGCTGGGTATTATATAAGGAAAAGAGGTTTATTTGGCTCACACAATTCTGCAGGATGTACAAGAAGCATGGTGCCAGCATATGCTTCTGTTAAGAGCCTCAGGAAGCTTCCATGATGAGGAAGGAAGAGAGCAAGAGAGGGGAGGAAGGTATCAGACTCTTTTTAACAATAAGATCTCATGGGAAGTAGGAGTGAGAACTTAATCCCATGAAGCAGCACCAAGTCATTCATGAGACTTGGTGCCCCCGTAATCAAAACACCTCCCAGTGGGCCCCACCTCCAACATGGGGGATCAAATTTCAACATAAAATTTCAGGAGACAAACATTCAGACTGTGTCATTGTGCCTCATTTCTTCAGAAATAGATCAAATTGATACATTTCATGATGACATTATGATCTATAAAAATAATATTTTTTTATTTCAGTTTTTTTCAGTTTTTCCTGTATACACCCAAGAGGTCCATGATATTATTCTCTCTCAGTCTACCACAAGTCCTGCTAACTAGAAAATGGCCTTAACATTCAATCTAGGGTAGTTCTACCCAATGACCTTTTTGTCTCTCCTAAGTGTCTTCCAAAGGATATAGTAATATTGTATCATGAATTATATGAAAGCTGTTTACATGGATTAAACAGTAAATCTGACAAACAGGCTGCTGTTTGATAATTCTAGACATATTTATTCTTACATGTTAGACATTTGAGAAAAAAGCCAATTCCTTAATACTTTATGTTCAATTGAGTTTGAAGCCATAAAGAGGAAGGAAATAATAAGGATTACAGCAAAAATAAATGAAATAGAGAATAGAAAAACAATAGAATCAATGAAACAAAAAATAAGCTCTTTGAAGAGATCAACAAAGTTGACAAAACTTTAACTAGATTAACTTAAGGGAAGAGAATATTCAAACTACTAAAATCAGAAATGAAAGACGCTACTACTGATTTATAGGAATAAAAATGATTATTAGAGAATATGTGTAATAGCTATCTGTCAAAAAATTGGATAACCTAGATGAAACAAATTCCTAGAAACACACAAACCAACAAAATGGACTCAAGAAGAAAGAATAAATCTGACCTGATCTATAAAAAGTAATGATACTCAGTTTTGGTTGAATCAGCAACCAAAACTCTCCTAACAAAGAAAAGCCCAGGAACTGATGACTTCACTGGTTAATTCTACCAAACGCTTAGGAACGAAATAACACTAATCCTTCTTGTACTCCTTCAAAATATACATGAGAAACAGAACCCTTACTGAGTCATTCTATGAAGGCAACATTACCCTGATACCAAAGCTAAACAGGCAATACAAGAAAACTATAGCCAAATGTCCCTTATGAATGCATTATAGATACAAAAATCCCCAACAAAATGCTAGGAAATTAAATTCAGCAGCCCTTAAAAAAAATTATACATCATGACCAACTGAGATTTATTACAGAAATGTAAGAGTGGTTTGACATATGAAAATCAGTCAATGTAATACACCACAGAAATAGAACGAAGAAGTGAAAAACTCATGATCATCTCAATTGTTGTAGAAAAGCATTTGACAAAATCCAGTACTCCTTTATGATAAAAATGTTCAATAAACCAGGAATAGAAAGGAACTTTCTCAACATGATAAAAACCATGTATTAAAAACTCACAACTAACGTCATTCTCAATGGAGAAAAATTTCAAGTTTTTCCACTAAAACCGGAAACAAGCCATGGAGGCCTGTGTTTGCCACTTCTATTAAACATAGTACGTATTGGCAATTCTAGCCAGACCCATTAGGCAAGAAAAAAGAAATAAAATAAATCCAAATTATAAAGGAAGAAGTAAAACTATCTCTATTTGCAAGTGATTTGAGTGTACAAAGCCCTAAAGAATAAAAAAAAAGCCTCTTAAAGCTAATAAACAAATTTAGCAAAGCTTCAGAATACAAAATCAACACACAAAAATCAGTTGTGTTTCTACACACTAGCAGTAAAAAATCTGAAACAGAAATTAAGAAATTTTTATTTACAGTAATATCCAAAAGAATGAAATATTTAGAAATAAACTTAACCAAGAAGGCAGAAGACTTGTGCACTGAAAACTGCAAAGCACTGTGGAAAGGAATTAAAGAATTTCCTCTAGATTTGCTATTGTTTGCGAAATATATAGCGGTAAAATATATAGCAGAAAAGATAAAAAAAAATTGGAGAAAATGTTTGCAAATCATATATCTGACAAAGAACTAATATGCAGAATATATAAAGAATCCTACACCTCAACAACTAAAAGATAAATAAATTTTTTTATGGACAAAAGACTTAAGTAGACACTTCTCTAAAAAAAATACATGTAAATGGTCAATAAACACCTGAAAAGATGCTAAAACCACAATGAGATATCACTTTGTACCTAGTAGAATGACTGTAATTAGAAGAAAAAATAACTAGTGTTGGTGAACATGTGGAGAAACTGGAAACTTAGTACATTGCTGGTAGGAATGTAAATGGTTCAACTGCTATGGAAGATAATTTGGCAATTTCTCAAAAAGTAAAATAGAATTATCACCCAGTAATTCTACTCCTAAGTATATACCTGATATAGTTTGACTGTTGTCCCTATGCAAATCTCATGTTGAAATGTAATCCCCAGTGTTAGAGTTGGGGCCTGGTGGGAGGTGACTGGATCATAGGTGTGCTTTCTCATGAATGACTTAACACTATCTCCAGCTGTCCTAGAGATTGTCCGTTCTCACGAGATTATTTAAATTTAAAAGTGTGTAGCACCTCCCCACTTCCTCTCTTGCTCCTGCTTTTGCCATGTGACATGCCTGCTCCCACTTTGCCTTCTGTCATGACTGGAAGCTGCCTCAAGCCTCCCCAGAAGGAGATGCTGCTATGCTTTCTGTACAGCCTGCAGAACTGAGCCAACTAAATCTTTTTTTCTTTGGTTAGTTGTCTCAGATATTTCTTCATAGCAATGCAAGAATGATCTAATACAATACCCAAAAGAATTGAAAACAACAGCCTAAACAATTATTTGTACACTAATGTTCATAGCAGCGTTATTCACAATAGACAAAAGGTAGAAACAACCAAAATGTCTATCAAAAGATAAATGGATAGGCTGGGCACGATGGTGCATGCCTGTGATTCCCAGCACTTTGGAAGGCCAAGGTGAGCGGGTCACCTGAGATAAGGAGTTTGAGACAAGCCTGGACAACATGGTGAAACCCTATCCTTAAAAAACAAACAAATAAAAAGATAAATGGATAAACAAGATGTGGTATGTACATACAATGGAATATTATTCAGCCATAGAAAAGAATGAAGTACTGATACATGATACAAGATGGATGAATCTTGAAAACATTATGCTAAGTGAAATAAACCAGCCGTGAAAGAGTAAATATTGTACGATACCATTATGTGAAATATTTACAGTAGGCAAATTCATAGAGATAGGAAGTAGATTAGAGGTTACCAGAGGTTACCAGGGGCTGGAAGGAGAGGGAAGTAGGAGCTATTGCTGAATAAGCACAGTTTCTATTTGGGGTGATGAAAGGGTTTTGATAATAGATGATGGTATGGTTGTATAACATTGTAAATATAATTAATACCACCAAATTATACAGTTAAACATGATTAAAATGGCAAATTGCATATGTCTTTGTGTTGCTATAAAGGAATACCTGAGGCTGGGTAATTTATAAAGAAAAGAGGTGTATTTGGCTTATGATTCTGCAGATTGTACAAGAAGCATGGCACTGGCATCCACATCTGGTGAGGGCCTCAGGCTGCTTCCACTCATGTCAGAAAGGGGAAGACAAGCCATTGTGTGTGGAGATCACATGGTGAGAGAGGAAACAAGAAAGAGGGGGAAGTGCTAGGTTCTTTTAACAACTAGGTCTTGGCCAGGTGAGGTGGCTCACCCTTGTAAACCCAGCACCTTGGGAGGCTGAGGTGGGAGGATCTCTTCAGCCCAGGAGTTCAAGACCAGCCTGAAAAAAAGAAAAAATCCCTAAAAACCTAGCTCTCACAAGGACTAAGACATCAAAAATTCACTCACCTACAACCCAGGGAGGACGTTAATCTATTCATGAGGGATCTGCCCCATGACCCAAATACCTGCCATTAGGCTGCACCTCCAATGTGGGGGATCAAATTCAACATCAAATACCTGGGCTACATACCCCTGTCTCTACAAAAATGTATAAAATTTAGCTGGGTGTGGTGACACATACCTATAGTCTCAGCTACTTTAGAGGCTGAGGCAGGAGGATCGCTTCAGCCCAGAAGTTCAAGGCTGCAGTGAACTATAATCATGCCACTGCACTACAGCCTGTAAGACAGAATGAGAACCTGTCTCTAAAAATAATAATAATAACAATTAATTAATTAATTTAAAAAAGAGCATGTATTGCAAGTTGGTAAACATAAGTACATTTGTTGGGACTATTAAATAATTCATGCACAGGATCAATATTATAAATTGTTGTTTGCATCTCAATTTAGCTTGTTTAATCCATAATTCACATTTGCTATAAAACTGTGGTAAATGATTCAATTAAAATACTGGTAATTAACCAAATGGGAAAGCAACATACTGAATCAGAAATAGTTTTATTTTTATGAAGTGGTGTCACCTGAAGAAAAGCAGGTTTCATTAGTGTGAAACATGTGGAACATGAGAAAATATAAAGTTTTCTATTATGGAGAAATTTCAGTTCAGTTTCTAGAAGGTTAAATGCCCCGATTTCTTTTTTAAAATGACTGTAGTAAACTACATAATGGCCTCCATATTTCCATGTGCAAATCTTGAAACCTATCACTGTTACCTTATATGGCAAAAGGGAATTTACAAATGTGATTAAGTTAAGGATCTTGAGACTGGGAGATTATCCTGGGTTATCTGATGTCCCCAGTGTAATCACAGGATCCTTTTAAAAAAGGAAATGTGAGACAAAGGGAGTGAAGGTGATGTGACAAGGTGGAGGTCAGAGTGATCCTGGGGCTAGAACCAAGGAATATGGGCAGCCTGTAGAAGCTGAGACAGGCAGGGAAATGGACTCTCCTCCTAGAGCCTCCAGAGGGAAAGCAGCCTTGCCAACCTGTTTGAAACTTCTGATCTCCAGGTCTGTACAATAATAATCTATGTTGTTTTATTTTTATTTTTATTTTTTAGTTTTTTTTTCTAGAAACAGGGTCTTGCTCTGTTGTCCAGGCAAGAGTGCAGTGGCATAATCTCGGCTCACTACAGCCTCAACCTCCCAGGCTCAAATGATCCTCCTGCCTCAGCCTCCTGGGTAGGTGGAGTTACAGACACATGTCACCATGCTGGGCTAATTTTGTTTTTTATTTTTTGTAGAGATGGGGTCTCACTATGTAGCCCATCCTGGTCTCCAACTCCTGGGCTCAAGCAGTCCTTCTGCCTCAGCCTCCCAAAGTGCTGGGCTTATAAATGTGAGAGCCACAACTTCTGGCCCATCTGTGTTATTTTAGTGTTTACATTTGTCATATTCTGTTACAGCATCAATAAAAAACTAACAAAATGACAATTTTACTTCCAAACTAATTCCAAACTCATTGTGTCCCTCCCTTAGAATAATTTTATCACAATAACTATTTTTATATTACAGTCATACACCACATAATGACCTTTTGGTCAATGACAAACTGCATATACAACAGTGGTCCCTTAAGATTACAGTGGAGCTGAAAATTTTTTATTGCCCAGATACATCAGAGCTGATCGTGGTGCAACACATTACTCATATGTTTGTGATGATGCTAGCATAAACAAACCTACTGTGCTGCCAGCCCTATAAAAGTATAGTACATACAATTATGTACAGTACATAGTACTTGTTAATGATAATAAATGACTGTGTTAGTGGTTTATGTACTTGCTATATTATACTTTTATTATTATTTTAGAGTGTCTTTTTCTCCTTAAAAAAAAAAGTTAACTGCAAAACAGTCCTTCAGGAGGTATTCCAGAAGAAGACATTGTTACTATAGGAGATGGCAGCTCCATGTATGTTACTGCTCTTGAAGACCTCCAAATGGGATAAGATAAGGAGGTGGAAGACAGTGATATTGATGACCCTGACCCTGCGTAGGCCTAGTCTCATGTGTAATGTGTGTTTATGTCTTTTTTTTTTAAACTAATCGCCACTATGCCTGTGTCGCCCCAGGCTGGAGTGCCGTGGCTGTTCACAGGTGCAATCATATTGCACTGCAGCCTTGATTTCCTGGCCTCAGCCTTTCAAGTAGCTAGGATTATAGGCTTGCATCATAGCACCTGGCTGTGTCTTCATTTTTAAACCAAAAATTTAAAAGTAAAAAAAATAAAATAAAAAAATTTTAAATAGAAAAAAGCTTAGGGATCACGGGGTTAGGAGATCGAGACCCACCTGGCCAACATGATGAAACCCTGTCTCTAGTGAAAATGCGAAAATTAGCCAGGGATGGTGGCACATTCCTGTGGTCCTAGCTACTCGGGAGGCTGAGGCATGAGAACCGCTTGAACCTGGGAGGCGGAGGTTGCAGGGAGCCACGATTGTGCCACTGCACTCCAGCCTGGTTGACAGAGTGAGACTCTGTCTTAAAAAGAAAAAGAAAAAAGATCACTGTAGTCTGCACCTCTTGGGCTCAAGCAATCCTTACACCTCAGCCTCCCGAGTAGCTGGGACCACAGGCACACATCTCCACACCCAACTATTTTTGTATTATTATTTTTTTGGTAGAGACAGGGTTTCATCATGTTGTCCAGGCTGGTCTTGAATTCCTGGGCTCAAGAGATCCTCCCACCTCTGCCTCCCAAAGTGCTGGGATTACAGGCATGAGCCACTGTGCCTGGCCTAAGTGTACCACTTTACATTTTCTTTAGTTTACTTTTAGTGTACCTTTTCTACATTTAGATGCACAAATACTGACCATTATATTATAATTGCTTACAGTATTTAGTACAACAACAGGCTATACAGATTTGCAGCCTAGGAACAATAGGCTATGCCATGCATATTCTAGATGTGTTATAGACTATACCCTCTATGTTTGTGTAGGTACACTGTATGATATTTGCACAACGATGAGATCACCAAATGATGCATTTCTCAGATTATATCCTTGTTAAGCAATACATGACCTTAATCAGTTAGGAATATGAATCTGAGCAGTATCATAACCTTGATGAAGACGTTGGTGTAGATAATACTCCCATTTACAATGCACTTGCCAAATACAAGGCATTGCACTGAAAGCTTTACATACCTAATTTTTAAAAAAGTTTACAACCTTTTAGGTAAGTACCATTAACAACTTTTACAGATGAGAAAACAGTCTATGAGGTGAAATAATTTGTCATACAGTGGTGTGATGCATATGATGAAAGAGAACAGGCAAGTCAGAAGCAATTTTTGTATTATTTTTAATAGATTAAGGGTAGCTATTATCAGCAAAAGAGTGAAAGTCTGAGAGAAAAGAAAAAAGATGGAAAGAAATGTTGGGATGGGCAATTCCTTATGTTGGATGGTTCAGTAAAGCTTTGCCATTGTTCAGGTGGAGTTTAGGCAAGCTAAAGGTAACCAGCCATTGCTGGGTGTTTGAACATCAGATGTTCATTCTCTTAAAAATGCTGAAAAAAAGTTCTCTGCATTAAAACTTCATAATGAACATTGCCACATTGTATATTAGGCACTGATATTATTTGTGAAGTTTTTGGTAATTTTTATTCCTATAACTGGAATATTTAATGTATGTTATATATATTTTATATATATATATATATATATATATATATACGTTTATTATTATTATTATTTTTTGAGACAGAGTCTCATTCTGTAACTCAGGCTGGAGTGCAGTGGTGCAATCTCGGCTCACTGCAACCCTCGCCTCCTGGGTTCAAGCGATTCTCCTGCCTCAGCCTCCCAAGTAGCTGGGACTACAAGCGTGTGCCCCCACGCCCAGCTAATTTTTTGTATTTTTAGTAGAGATGGGGTTTAACCATATTGGCCAGGATGGTCTCAATCCTGAGCTCATGACCTGCCCGCCTCAGCCTCCCAAAGTGCTGGGATTACAGGCATAAGCCACCACTATGTATTTTGCAAACAATAGCAAATCTGGAGGAAATTCTTTGAAGTAAGAAGCAGTATTACTTAATACTGGCTACTTGTATTTATCATCTCTGTTTCACTTTCAAATATAATAAAACATTTTTTAAGAAACTCAAAATTTTTACAGAGTTGGTAAAAACATTTGATGATTTGTAGTGCAGATGAAGGATGGCTAATATTTGAAAAATAAATAAATAATGGCTTTCCTTGATTCTTAATGTTTAGACCGATGGCTTCAGTGGAGTTTCTTCCCTCAGACCAAATCACAGTGAAAATGTATCTGTTCTTGACATTAGCAATAACTAGAATCCTTCAGATTAAACAAAATATTACACGTTCAGGACCAGAGGAGGTGAGGAAAGTCTAAAGTGATAAGGTGCTAGTCAGCTCAGAGTGGCTGTTTTAGATATTGTAATACAGCAGACTAGAAGCTTGTCAGAAAGGAAAGGTACCAGGCAGAAGATAAATGTGCACCCACCTTGGCCACTGTCAGGAGCTGAAAACTCCATTTTGAATTTTTATCCTAAACATGGAAATAACATCCTGATGACAAACTGAAAACTAACTAGACATATTAAACCAATTTTGCCGCCGGGCGCGGTGGCTCACGCCTGTAATCCCAGCACTTTGGGAGGCCGAGGCGGGTGGATCACGAGGTCAAGAGATCGAGACCATCCTGGTCAACACGGTGAAACCCCATCTCTACTAAAACTACAAAAAATCAGCTGGACATGGTGGCGCGTGCCTGTAATCCCAGCTACTCAGGAGGCTGAGGCAGGAGAATTGCCTGAACCCAGGAGGCGGAGGTTGCGGTGAGCCGAGATCACACCATTGCACTCCAGCCTGGGTAACAAGAGCGAAACTCCGTCCCCCAAAAAAAAAAAAAAAAAAAAAAACCAATTTTGCTCATTGAGACATCTGTTCACTCATTTATTCAACAGCTATTTACTGAGTGGATACTTGATAGTTTTTAGGCCTTAGAATTAACCCAAGACAAATTTGTGAGGTAGGAATTTGCATTTCAGTGATCTCACTACTTTGCTCTTTCTTGAGACTTCAGCCTTCCTTTTCTCCCTCAGGCTTTGGAGCTTAGAAAATAATAATATTAAAGCTTCAATGACAGGGTGACAAGGCTGTTTATAAAATGGTTATGTTTGGAGTAAGAGAATGTGTTGAGGAAGGAAAGGTGTTAAGTTCTGCTACTAGAAGATGGTTGGAATTATTGTGTCCTTTACATTGTTTTTGCTTTCCTATCATAAGATATACCTTGCTGTAATAAAATAGTAAATAAATGAAAGTACATATAAGAAAATAAACAATAAAAAGAATGTGTTTAAAATATTTTTTCTGTCATTTCAGGTTTTTTTTTTCTAATTCAGTTTCAGTTAATCAGGCCTGCTTTGCTTGTTTGTCAAGGTTCTTTAACTTGCTTAAAAACCTTTGCAAATTGGTCTAAAATTAATGTGTCCAATTACTACAGGCTTATAAAACTTTTATGCATCATGCAAACATCATGAGCTATAGTATGGGAGGTAAGGAATATTTAACCTGCTTCAAACTTTAAGAATTGGACATTTAGATTGCTTTCAACTTTACCCAATTATCGACAAAGAGGAGCAGATATAACTGGTTAGTATTTTTATCCAAATATTTTGACTAAAGTATTGAATTGCTTTGTGATCTTGAAGGATATAATATACTATGAAAGAAAAGTAGAAGGTGCTGATGATACAATGTATTAGGAGGACGTGTTTTGTCCTGGGAACTTTAGAGAAGGCTTTTTGAAGAGTCACATGTCCTACCCCAATCAGTCTACAAGCACAAGAGAACAACTTAGAGTCCGACAAAATCAAATTTACAGATTCATTGCAGTGAGGGAGATCACACACACAACTGTGAGCCATCTCACTAGCCAAACAAGGAAAAGATAATCATTATAGGATTTGGGGGAAGAGTGGAGTTTGGGTGAGATTTAAATGAAGCCATTTAAATGGCTTTTGATGAACTCAAAGCAAATCAGCAGTCAACATCAGGTCTGGGCAGGATCCAGGGTTTTGCTTCCTTGGAAACTACAAAGTTAAGACACGATATGGAGTATTGTGTCCAGAAGCCCTTTTCTTAAGCTCTGTGCCTAGGATGGAAATGGAGGCTGATTCTCTATGTCAAAGGGTTTTAGAGTCTCCAAGACACTATGATATTTTATGTTATAATAATATTATTTCAAATGACAAAGTTTCTTTTCTAATGGCATATAATTTTAAAGAACACAGTTTCTTAGCAAATAAGAAAACAGTAATCACTCAAAGAATGGGGTTTTTATGAAGCTTTATCAAATGCCCTTGGGATAGTTTCCTGTAAACTTTGCAGCTAGTTTTATCAATGTTTATTAATTTAGCCTGATGAGTGATGGAACAGATTTTTACTTTCTAAGTCCCAGCAAAAGCTTCACCTAAAAAGAGAGAACCAACCAAGAGATAGGGGAAAATAACCTTTTGGGAAAAACAAAAAAACAAGCATGAAGGTTGTGAGCTGGTTTTCACATTAAAAAACCTGAAACCCAATAGGACAATAACACAGGCAACAAATGATTTGAAGTCAGGGGCAGATCTTTCAGGAAGCTACTAGCCTTATTCAGGAGTTTGCACTTGATCAGAGTAAAGGGATACCACTAAAGGATTCTAATCAGGGGACTTACCCAATCTTCATCTTCTAAGATAGAGAATGCATTGTCATGGGCAAGAGTGGAAGCTAGATGACCATTTGGAAGATTGTTGCAAGAGAGGATGGTAGTTCATACTACGGTGGCAGCAGTAAAGAAAGGCAGAAATGGAGAGATTCAAGATAAAATTTTAAGTAAAACCAAATGGTCTTAGTGAGAGTTTGATTATGTAGCATAAGGGAGACGGAGTCAGGGATAATATCAAAGTTCTGGCTCGAACATCTGAGTAGAAGGTGGCATCATTAACTAAGATGTGGAAGATGAGGTGAGGCAGGATTGATGGAAAAGAACAAGTATAGTTGTAGATTTGCGCAGCATTTAAGTAAGAATGCCTTAAAAGCATTTGGATATTTGCATCTGGGGTTGAGAAGAGAGGTTTGAGTTGGTGCTAAATATGGGGTCATAACTATATATTCAAGGCCATGGAAAAAAAAGTAACATGAGAGGAGAAAAAGGATCAGAACCAAGCCTAAAGGAACTACCAAATCCAGAGGTGAACAGGACAGGAGCCAGCAAGGAAGCCCAGGCACCATGAAAATGGCTGAATTCACTTATGAAAAGCTTGGTTGATGCTTTGATGTTAACTCAGTTGTACCTGTCATCAATTTCTTAGAGAATCAAGAGCTGAAACACATCCTGAACTACCTTCTATCTGTAGTTACTGCTTTGCATTATCTGTATTCATCTAGTTGGACAGTTCCTTTCCTGAAATGCCTGTGATGGAAGCCAGGAAGCATTTATTTCTTTGTGAAGCATTTGAAAAATATAAACATACAAATGACATTGCAGCACTGAACAGATATTTTTAATTTTATTTATTTATATTAGATGGAGCCTCATTCTGTCACAGGCTGGAGTGCAGTGGCACTATCTCGGCTCACTGCAACCTCTGGTTCAAGCGATTTCCTGCCTCAGCTTCCCGAGTAGCTGGGACTACAGGTGCCCACCACCAGGCCTGGCTAATTTTTGTATTTTTAGTAGAGACGGGGTTTCATCATATTGGCCAGGCTAGTCTCAAACTCCTGACCTCGTGATCTGCCTGCCTTGGCCTCCCAGAGTGCTAGGATTACAGGCGTGAGCCACCGTGCCCGGGTGTTTTAAACTTTATTTTTAGCCTGTGTTCTAACCACATCATTTACCTGAAGGTCCTTGGATATAATATGTACTTTCATGAGTCTGATACTGATACCTCAGTAAACGTTTGTCAATAAATAAGTGAATGAGGGGCAGGTGCAGTGGCTCAGCTTGTAATCAGCACTTTGGGAGGCTGAGGCGAGAGGATTGCTTCAATCTAGAAATTCAAGACCAGCCTGAACAACATAGTGAGATCCCATCTCTACAAAAAAAATAATAATCAGCCATGTGTGGTAGTGCATAAAACTGTGGTCTCAGCTACTCAGGAGGCTGAAATGGAAGGACTGTTTGAGCCCAGGAGATTGAGGCTGCAGTGAGCCATGATCACACCACTGTACTCCAGCCTAGGTAACAGAGTGAGACTCTGTTTTAAAAAAATAGAAAAGAAAAGAAAATATTAAATGAATGAATTAGAGGTTTTATATATATAATGCATTTCTTCTCCTCTGGACCATAAACTTCACAGAAAGAGGAATCTTCTACGTTGTTTGCTTCTGTGTCTCCTAACACAGTATCTGCTTTATAAAGGTGTTACATACATTTTTGTCAGCTAGTGTATGTTTGTATAAGTGAAATTCAATAAAATGCAATTCAAGTAAGACTCAAGTAAAAGCTACATATTCTTCTTCCTTCCTTTTCTGCTCTTCTCTTCTCTTGCCTCCTCTTGCCTCGCCTCTCCTCGCCCAGCCCTGCCCCACCTCGCCTTACTTTGCCTTGTCTTAATCTTTCTGTCGCCCAGGCTGGAGTGACGTGGCATGATCACCACTCACTGCAGCACTGACCACTCTGGGCTCAAGTAATTTTTCCACCTCGGCTTTCTGAGTAGCTGGGACTACAGGCACACACCACCATACCTGGCTGATTTTTGTACTTTTTGTACAAAAATACAAGGTTTTGCCATGTTGCCCACTCTGGTCTTAAACTCCTGGGCTCAAGTGATCCACCCACCTTGGCCTCCAAAAGTGCTAGGACTACAGGTGTGAGCTACGGCTCCTAGCCTAATTACATATTCTTATTTCAAGACCTCTTTGAAGATAAACCTTTGGTGTTAAACAATAATTCAATAGCATGTCCTCTCAGTTTCTAGGACCAAACATTTTGCTTATCTCAACAACATGTATTCAAAATGCTCAATTCAATCTTGTTTTGCAGAAAAATTTTATTTTCTCTTATACATGATTCTAAAATATGCAAGAAAATATACATATTTTTCTCTTCTCCCTTCTCTTTCATAAACTGGTGTTGAATTTTTAACTTTCATTGATACTTTGGAATTTATAATGAAAATGAAAATGCTGATGAGGTCTTTGGCTATAGTAACAAGAAGTATTACAGATGACTCAGAGAATAAAGCTGCCTTGCATTACATTAAAATTCATCTCTTGGAAAATGACGTAAATGGTTGACTGGAGATGAAGGTAATTTATCAATTTATGTGGTTGAGGCATATTGCATGATCATAACTTTTATAAAATTAACTCTGAATATATAACAATTTGAAATACCTTAATGCTAAGCCTTATCATTTGATTAAGCCCCTTTTATCAAATTGAAACTCTAAAATTACCCACAGTCATTTATCCCAATGATATAACATGTCAGTGGCTTACATTGTATCATTTATTTTCATAATCCATCCTTCATGAAAAATTTTACCTAAAGTGTTTACCATAACAGTGAGTAAAGCCTAAAGGCAAAGAAAAATAACAAAAATAGAATTAAAGAGAAACGACTCAGAGGATGGAAGACATTGATTCAGGAAGAATGAATGAAGGATTTATAGGAGCATCTTATAATGTTAAGTTGTTACATCTTGCTAAAGGCCAAGCTCAGTCTGCATATGTAACAATTGTAAAGAATTGATAGCAATATTTACATAGATGTATTCTGGGATTTGAACAGTTTTAAGTCAGTATAGAGAAAGATGGGTGTTCAGGGTGAGTCTATTAGAGTCCTCCAGTTTAGAAATATTGGAATGGTCTTATACAGAACAGATAGAATATAGGACAATTTAATTGTCATTGATGACTTCCTGTAAATTAGGATCTATTTATAATCCTGTTTTTAAACACAGATAACAAAACTAGAGAAAACCTCAAGTAATTAGTCAATTTATTATATCCCCCTATCTTGCTTCTCTGAAACATTCCTTAGGTATACAGTGATGTAAATATAAATTTCAAAAGAGAGAGGTGCTACAGACTGTCTTTGCAACCTGTATGTGTATCCAATCCTCTTCTCTTCTTCATTCTGTTTTCTAGATGATTACACTTTTAAAATGTCTTTTGAATTCCTGATCTCCTTACTCTTCTGTTTCCACTGCCTTGTCACCTTTCACAAATAGTATTGAGGTAGCTTCTTTAAAAAAATATATGTAGTTTCAACTTCTATTTTAGAATTAGTGGGTACATCTGCAGGTGTATTACATGGGTATGTTGCATGAAGTTGAATCTCATCACTCAGGTAGTGAGCAAAATACACAATAGTTGATTTTTCAACCCTTGTCCCCTGCTTCTCTCCTCCCTCTAGTATTTTCCAGGA
The DNA here is from genome assembly GCF_009761245.1 of Sapajus apella. Lineage (NCBI taxonomy): Eukaryota > Metazoa > Chordata > Mammalia > Primates > Cebidae > Sapajus > Sapajus apella. The sequence continues at coordinate 8,101,859 of NW_022436998.1, forward strand.
TCTATTGTTCCCATCTTTATGTCCATGTGTACCCAATGTTTAGCTCCCACTTATAAGTGAGAACATGCAGTATTTGATTTTCCATTTCTGTGTTAATCCGCTTAGGATAATGGCCTCCAGTTGCATCCATGTTGCCACAAAGGACATAATTTCATTCTTTTTTATGGCTACATAGTATTCCATGGTGTATATGTACCACATTTTCTTTATCCAGTTCTCCATTGATGGGCACCTAGGTTGATTCCACATCTTTGCTATTGTGAACAGTGCTGTGATTAGTGTACGAGTGCATGTGTCTTTTGGGTAAAATTATTTATTTTCCTTTGGGTACATACCCAGTAATGGGATTGCTGGGTTGAATGGTAGTTCTATTTTAAATTCTTTAAGAAATCTCCAAATTGCTTTCTACAGTGGCTGAACTAATTTGTATTCCTACAAACAGTGTATAAGTATTCCCTTTTCTCTGCAATATTGCCAACATCTGTTATTTTTTGACTTTGTAATAATAGCCATTCTGACTGGTGTAAGATGGTGTCTTACTGTGGTTTTAATTTGCACTTCTTTGAGGTTGAGCATTTTTTCCTGTGTTTGTTGGCTGCTTGTATATCTTATTTTGAGACGTGTCTGTGCATTTCCCTTGCTTATTTTTTAATGGGGTTGTTTTTGCTTGTTGAAGTGTTTAATTTCCTTACAGATTCTGGATGTTAGACCTTTGTTAGATGCCTAGTTTGTGAATATTTCCTCCTATCTGTAGGTTGTCTGTTTCATCTTGTATGAATCAGGGTTCTCTAGAGGGACAAATAATAGGATATACACACACACACACACACACACACACACACACACACATATATTCCACATATATATTCATATATATATATTCCACATATATATTCCATACATATATATATTCCACATATATATGTGGGAATTTATTAAGTATTAACTCACATGCTTACAAGGTCCCACAATAAGCAATCTGCAAGCTGAGGAGTAAGGAGACCCAGTCTGAGTCCCATAATGGAAGAACTTGGAGTTCAATGTTCGAGGGCAGGAAGCATCCAACATGGGAGAAAGACGCAGGCTAGAAGGCTAAGCCAGTCTAGTCTTTTCACCTTTTTCTGCCTGGTTTATATGCTAGCATGGCAGGTGATTAGATGGTACTCACCCAGTTTAAAGGTGGGTCTGTCTTTCCCAGTCCACTGACTCAAATGTTAATCTCCTTTGGCAACACCCTCACAGACACTAACCAGATCAATACTTCGCATCCTTCAATCCAATCAAGTTGACACTTAGTATCAAACACCACAACTCTGTTGATAGTTTCTTTTGTTGTGTAGAAGCTCTTTAGTTTAATTAGGTCCCATTTGTCAATTTTTGTTGTTGTTGCAATTGCTTTTAAGGACTTATCACAAATTCTTTGCCAAGGCCCATGTTTAGAATGGTATTTCCTAAGATTTCATCTGGAATTCTAATAGTTTGAGACCTTACATTTAAATTTTTAAATCATCTTGACCTAATTTTTGTATATGGTAATAAGTAGGGGTCCAATTTCATTCTTCTGCATATGGCTAGCCAGCTATCCCAGCTTTAAAATAGCTTCTTAAATGGTATCCTTGTATTCAGGTCTCCTCTTCTATATATTCCTACCCTACCCTGCTGCTCCTTGCATTTATAAATAAATAGCTAATCATGTGATTCCCTTACTCACATTTAGTGGCGCACTGCTTATATTTTAAGTTCCTAAGCACTTAATGTAGCATTCAATCTGACCCAACCAACGCTTCCAGCTTCATTCAGTAATTAACTTCTCTTAACAATTGAAACAGACAATTTTCTTTAAACATATGATACTCTATGTTTTCAAGACATATGACTCCTTCCATCAAAAATGTTCTCTCCTCAACTGTTTCTTTGTTCCTTTGCTTGTGGACATTTTACTGCTCCATTACATAAGCTTAAATAGCATCTCCTGTGAGAAGCTTTCTCAGGTCCCCCAACCTCAAAAGGAACTGTTATTTCCCTTCTCGTGCTAAGTTAACTCTATCTATCTAGCACGTAGTGAGAATTTAAACGGAGTGAAAGCTCTAACTCTTGATTTGAATAAGGAATGAAACAATCAAGAGTTCATTATCCTTTTTTACATAAATAGAGAGGAAGGACACCATGAGGCTCTTCATACTTAGTGAGGAAACCTTGTAAGCATTTATGCTTCTTGGATAAGCTAGGTCAATTGAAATGTTATTACTTGAGAGAGAAATTATTATATAAATCTACCAATCATAATTATAGACTTTTAGCAATTGTAAGGTTCTTTTCTCTGGGTATGGTAATATACATGAAGTTCAGGTATCTGAAAAGATGTTTCTATTACAGAGAGAATAGAAAATTAGAATAGGGTTTTTTGCTTTTTACACAAGTCATCACATTGGGTAGGATAAGAGTTATACTTTTGTGAATGTTCTGAATTCTCTTTATTAGAACTGGCTTTATAATATGGAATAATGTCTTTTTTCTGCAGTTCTAATGGAAGGAAAGAGATCTTTTTTTCCTCCCTCTTTTTCTGAGATTCTTATGAGCTGCATTCCCTCAGTCCAGGCTTGAGAATCTTAAAACTCATAGCCAAAAAAGGGGGGATAGATTTTTTTAACAAATAGAATATTAGGCATATAATGTTTTACTTCCACATAAAAATCTGTTCCCTATTGAGTTAGAACTCCTAAAAGATTGGTCCTTACTATTATTTAACTGTGTACCTTCCATCTGTAGCATAAAGAGATTCTTTAAATATTTGAATTTTTTGGTGTGGTGTTACCAAAATGTAACCTTATCTGTCAAACGGAAATAAAGTAAAATCATCTTTCTACCTATTAGTTAAGCCTCCCCTGCAATACAGATGCTCCTCAACTCACAATGGAATTACATCCTGATAAACCCACTGTAAGTTGAAAACATAGTAAATTGAAAATGCATTTAATACATCTAACCTATTGAACATCATAGCTTAGCCTATCCTACCTTAAACATTTTCAGAACACTTATCTTAGCCTATAATTGGGCAAAATTATCTAGCACAAAGTGTCATGCACCTGTAATCCCAGCTAGTAGGGAACCTAAGGCAGGAGAATCGCTTGAATCCAGGACGCAGAGGTTTCAGTGAGCCGAGATTGTGCCACTGCACTTCTGCCTAGCAACATAGCGAGACTCCATCTCAAAAAAATAAATAAATAAAAATAAAATAATGTGTTAAATAGCTCCTGTAATTTGCTGAATATAATACACTACAGAGTATCAATTATTTGCCCTCATAATCCTTCAGCTGACTGGGAGCTACCATGACAGTATCATACCACATATTGTGAGCACAGGAAAAGATTGAAATTAAAAATTCGAAATCAAGTTTCTAAGGAGTGCTGTTGCTTTCACACTATCATGAAGCTGACAAATCAGAAGTCAAATCATCATAAGTCACAGATTGTCTGTATGTGATTCACAAAGACCAGTTCACAGACTTAACCAAAGTGAGTGTCCAGCACAACTTGTTTCTTGGAACAAGTTCAGATTTAATATTAACCTCCAGGGGACAGAACCCAAGAGAATGCATCCTAATCTGGTCAACGTTTTTCTCTTGGTCGAGCAGGCTTACCATTGTCAAGCAGAATCTTGAAGGAGTATAAAACAAGCAATGTATGTATTCAGTTTTCTTTATTCCTTTTTCAATGCTTCCCCCCCCACCACTTTTTTTTTTGTCATCCACATGTACTCAGCTCAAATGACTTGCTTAAGTCTGAAGTCTTCCAACAGAGTCTTAACAGCCCAAGGTAGTACACCGAACTTAAAATCTTTCACTTGTTAGAACTTACTGATGTTTCCAGTTCTTCTAGGGTTGTGCTAGTTGACTAATGTGATAAATTTGAGGTAAAGTTGGTCTTTATCTGGGGTATCATTTGCACTTGGACTGAGGTCCATTAAACGATTAATGCAGGACACATCAGGATGAGTACTGACATTTTCTGTTGGCAAACAAGGCAAAACAAAACCAAAAAACCCCAATCCAACCAACCAACCAAACAAACAAAAACAGCAAAACACCAAACAAAAACAAACAAGGTTTCTGGAGGATCCTTCAAATCTCAGCTTTTTTAGTCTACTCTTTAGACTGGCCTTCCCTGAAGTTTGCATCAACTCAAAGCATGAAGAAGGAACTTATTTTGTTTCCTCAGAATTTCTTCTTGTGAACACAAATAGCAAGGATGGGATCCTTGTGATCTTTTCTCATCAGTAACACATAGTCATATGTAAACTTGACAATGATAATACTTAATATAAGTCTATGAGAGCCCTGGTTACCACAGACACCTAGCAACCCAAACTGGGTCAGTCTTCAGATGTCAGCACAAAATGAAATAATTTACTGGTGACAGGTAAATGATGTATATTGGATGGCAGATAAAGTTAATCTATTTCTGAACTTTCTTATTTCTTTTCTTTTCTTTTTTTTTTTTGAGATGGGATCTCACTCTGTTGCCTGGCTGGAGGGCAGTAGCGCAATCTCAGCTCACTGCAACCTCTGCCTCCCAGGTTCAAGTGATTCTCCTGCCTCAGCCTCCTGAGTAGCTGGTATTACAGGTGCACACCACCACGCCCAGCTAATTTTTGTAGTTTTAGTAGAGATGGGGTTTCACCATGTTGGCCAGGATGGTCTCTATCTCTTTACCTTGTGATCCACTGGTCTTGGCCCCCCAAAGTGCTGGGATTACAGGTGTGAGCCACTGTGCCTTGCCTCTTATTTCTATTTTAAGAACAACCTTGGAAAAATAATGTAACCTCAGTACCAGGCACATAAAAGTGAATAGGAGAGTGGTTCAGTCTTAAACTGCATTATCTCTGCCAGTCGCACGCAGTCCTTTAACTGAAGTTTGGGTCATATCTTCCAAACCATATGAAGTTTACAGGGTATTGGGTGTTGGGGAGTGGTTCCTTCAAGCTGTCCCCCAGCCCTTCAAGAGGCATGGTTCCTTCACTCTAATCTCTCAAGGCCACCCACTCCCTTTGTGCACTTCTTCCTCTCCCTCTACTTTTTGCTTCACAGCCCCTGGGTTCTTTTAACCCAGTGATTCTCAAACTGAAGTATGCATTAGAATCTCCTAAGAAGTTTTTCAAAAGTGTGAATACCTGGATCCCATCCACAGAGAGTGATTTGTTTGGTCTAGGGTGAGGCTTCAGGTATCTTTTTGCCTTTGCAGTTCCCCCAGGGTGAGTCTAATGCATAGTCTAGGTTGAGGACCTCTGTCCTCTTCTGCTTCTTTCACCCAGCATCCCACTTCTCCATCCAGTTAGCCTTGCTGGTCACTTGGTCCTACTCTGAGTGAAGTGGAACCACTAGACACTTCTGGTGGAGCAGTTTCAAAATCAACAGGTTTCTCATTTTTACTAGACAGAACTCAGCATTTCTTCTCTTCATTATTATGCTGAAAGGGCCACTATCTTTTCAACCACCTTTAACTGCTTGATCAAATCTACCCTTTAATTATCCTGGCCTCAGTACATGTCACTATAGCCTTTGAATTTGATCCTGAACTAGCCTGACACATATTTCTGGGCCAAGTAAATTGCCTTCATTTAGTTTTTTATAATTCTCCCAAGGATTCTGAGAATGTAACACTGACTTTCCATTCTACAATTAAGAAATTGAATCCCCGCAACAAGTTGGCTTGTTTATACAAACTTGAATTTGAATTACTCTAGTTTTAGCCTTTGGATTGGCCTTTAAAGTTAAAAAATTTAATTTGTAAATTCTTTTCTAGTGTTATCCAGAACTTCCTAAGAAGTAACCAACAGCATTCTTTTATAACATAAAAACTGAGACTCCTCTTCAGATATAATCACCAAAAACGTAAACACTTAAAGTGCTATTGGTTATATGTTACCTTTTTGTTTTGTTTTGTTGTGTTGTGTATTTCCTTTTTGATATGGTTTGGCTCTGTGGAACAAAGTCTCACCTTGAATTGTAATAGTCCCCTCATGTTCTCGGAGGAACCTAATGGAAGGTAATTGAATCATGGTAGGGGTTGGGGGGTTCTTCCCGTGTTGTTCTCATGATAGTGAATAAGTCTCATGAGAACTGATGGCTTTATAAAGAGGAGTTCTCCTACACCTGCCTTCTTGCCTGCTGCCATGTAAGATGTGCCTTTTGCCTTACACCATGATTGTGAGGCCTCCCCAGCCAGGTGGAACTGTGAATCAATTAAACCTCTTTTCTTTACTCAGTCTTAGGTATGTCTTTATTAGCAACATGGGAACAGATTAGTATAGTAAATTGATACCAGGCAGTGGAGTGCTGCTGTAAAGATACCAGAAAATGTGGAAGTGACTTTGGAACTGGGTAACAGGCAGAGGTTGGAACAGTTTGGAGGGCTCAGAAGAAAAAAAAGTTAGGAAAGTTTGGAACTTGCTAGAGGCTTGTTGAATGACTTTGACTAAAATGCTGATGGTGATATTGACAATAAAGTACAAGCTGAGGTGATCTCAGATGAAGATGAGGAGATTGTTAGGAACTGGAGCAAAGGTGACTTTTGTTATATTTTAGCAAAGAGACTGGCTATATTTAGCCCCGGCCCTAGAGATTTGTGGAACTTTTGAATTTCAGATAGATGATTTAGGATATCTGGTGGAAGAAAGTTCTAAGCAGTAAAGCATTCAAGAGGTGGCTTGGGTGCTGTCAAAAGCATTCAGTTTTATTTATTCATAAAGATATGGTTTGGAATTAGAACTTATGTTTAAAAGAGAAGCAGGGCATAAACATTTGGAAAATTTGCAACCTGACGATGTGATAGAAAAGAAAAACTGATTTTCCGAGGAGAAATTCAAGCTGGCTGCAGAAATGTGCATGTAACAAGGACCAAAATGTTAATCCCCTAGACAATGGGAAACATGTCTCCAGGGCTTGTCAGAGACCTTCCTGGAAGCCTCTCTCATCACAGAACTGGAGGCCTCGGAGGAACAAATGGTTTCCTGGGCCAGGTCCAGGGCTCCACTGCTGTGTTCAGCCTAGGGAGTTGGTGCTCCACATTCCAGCTGCTCCAGCCATGGCTAAATGGGGCCAAGGCAGAACTCAGCTGTGGCTTTAGAGAGTGGAGTTTGGCAGCTTCCACATGGTGTTGAACCTGTGGGTGCACAGAAGTCAAGAATGAAGGTTTGGGAACCTCTGCCTTGATTTCGAAGGATGTATGGAAACATCTGAATGTCCAGGAAGAAGTTTGCTGCAGGGGCAGGGCCCTTATGGTGAACCTCTGCTAGGGCAGTGCAGAAGAGAATGTGAGGTTGAAGCCCCCACACAGAGTCCCCACTGGAGTGCTGCCTAGTGGAACTGTGAGAAGAGGACCACTGTCCTCCAGACTCCAGAATAGTAGATACGCTAACAGCTTGCACTGTACAGCTAGAAAAGACACTCAAAGCTAGCCCTGAAAGCAGCCAGGAAAGGGGCTATACCCTGCAAAGCCAGAGAGGTGGAGTTGCCCAAGGCTATGTGAGCCTAGCTCTTGCATCAGTGTGACCTGGATGTGAGACATGGAGTCGAAGGAGATCATTTCAGAGCATTATGATTTGGCTCCCTTGCTGGATTTTAGTCTGTAACCTCTTTGCTTTGGCCAATTTCTCCCATTTGGAATGGGTGTATTTATGCAATACCTATACCCCCATTATATCTAGGACATAACTAATTTGCTTTTGATTTTACAGACTCATAGGTGGAAGGGACTTGCCTTGTTTCAGATGAAACTTTGGTCTTGGACTTTTGGGTTGCTGCTGAAATGAGTTAGGTTTCAGGGGGGACTATTGTAAGGGCATGATTGTGTTTTAAAATGTGAGGACATGAGATTTGGGAGGGGCCAGGGGTGGAATGATATGGTTTGGCTCTGTGCCTCACCCAAATCTCACCTTGAATTATAATAATCCCCACATATCAAAGGTGGGACCAGGTGGAGGCAATTGAATCATGAGGGCAGGTTCTTTCCATGCTTTTTAGGTGACAGTGAATAAGTCTCACGAGATCTGATGATTTTATAAAGGGGAGTACCCTTTCACATGCCCTCTTGACTGCCACCATGTAAGACATGACTTTTGCCTTCCACTGTGATTGTGAGGCCTCCCCAGCCATTTGAAACTGTGAGTCAGTTAAACCTCTTTCCTTTATATATTACCTAGTCTTGGGTATGTCTTCATTAGCAGTGTGAGAACAGACTAATACACTGCTTCTATGATTTACTGAATTTTAAATAAAGTTGTGATTTTGTTGTTAATGTCGTCTTTGAGTCCTGCCATCCAAATCAAAACTGGGCTAATTTGTTGAAACAATATCTATTGGTTTAAGGAGAGAATTGTTAGATGCAGCCTGAAAGAAAGAGCTTGATGTTCACTATATCTATCAAGAAAAGGCTCTTTCTATTTAAAGTAATACACTGTATTTCATGGAAAGGGCTTTAATTGAAAACTCCAAGGCTTAAAATTTTAGCTTTGCATTTGGAAATACACAACTAGATCTACAGAAGTAGTTTTTGTTTTGTTTTGTTTTGCAGGCATTTGGGGGTAGGGAGAAGGGAAAAAATACATTTGCTGGTACTAAGTGACCTTGGGCACATTACTTGCCCTCTGTAAGCCTCAATTTCCTCATCTATAAAATGGAATAATAGCTTTCTTGTAGGGTTGTTGGGAGAATTAAATAAGATAAGGAATATTTGTAAAGTAGTTAACATTTAACAGGCCCTTAAATGGAAACTAATGTTGTTCTTTGTAATAAAAATTAACTATGTGTCAGCTTATAGTAATAACTTAAAAATATTGTATTCATACTATATAGCAAAGGCAGTTTTGCTTATCATCACAGAACATGTAACACTCAATACAGTTCTAAAACTTAAGAAGCAAAATAACACCAGGGCAATAACAAATGCTGGAGAGTATATGGAGAAAAGGAAACCTGCATATGTTGTTGATGAGAATGTAAATTAGTACAACCACTATGGAGAACAGTTTGGAGGTTTCTCAAAAAAACTAAAGATGGAGCTACCATATGATCCAAAAATCTACTGGGTATATACCCAAAATAAAGGAAATTAGTATATATACAAGAGATATTTGCACTCCCATGTATTCTGTGGCACTATTCACAATAGCCAAGATTTGAAAGCAACCTAAATGTCCATTCACAGATGAATGGATAAAGAAAATATGGTACTTATTTCAATGGAGTACTATTCAGTCATAATAAAGAATGAGATCTTGTCATTTGCAATAACATGGATAGAACCGGAAGCCATTATGCTGAGTGAAATTAGCCAGGCACAGAAAGACAAACATCACATGTTCTCACTTATTTGTTGGATCTAAAATTCAAAACAATTGAAATTGTGAAGATAGAGAGTAGAAGGATGGCTACCAGAGGCTGGGTAGGGTAATGGGGATAGGGTTGGTGGGGAGGTGAGGATTGTTAATGGGTACAATAAAATAGTTAGAAATAAATGAATAAAACCTAGTATTTGATAGTACAACAGGGTGACTATAGTCAATTATAATTTAATTGTACATTCTAAAAATAGGGTATAATGGGACTCTGTGACACAAAGGATAAATGCTTGAGGTGATGGATACTCCATTCTACATAATGTGATCATTACACAATGCAAACCTGTACCAAAATATTGTATGTACCCCATAAATATATACACCTGCAATATACTCACAAAAATTCAAAAATTTTAAAAATACCAGGAAACATTCAGTGTATCTCAGCACACTGACTTTTTATCAGTTTCTGGAAGACACCCATCTCTTTTTTACCTCTAGGCCTGTATATTTCCATTCCCTTCAGCCTGGAAAGCTCTTACCCAAGCTGTTTACATGGCTGGCTTTTTATTCTTTAGCTGTTAACTTAATGTCAACTCCTTACAGAGACCCTTCCTGATTATTTTAGCTCATTTAGGACATTCCTTGCTCTAGTCACTATTACAGCATCCTATATATTTCCTTCAGAGAGGTTGTTACAACCTGAATTACCTTATTATTTTTTGTTTGTTTGTTTACTTGTTTACTGTCAGTCTCTCCCATTAAGCTCCAAGGAAATGAGCAAGGACCACATCTATTTCTGGCCCATTGAAGACCCATTGCCTAACACAGTGCCTGGTACATGTTGAATTGCCAATAAATATTTATTAAAACAGTTGGTTAATACATATTTTTCCTGAAAGCCTCTGCAGAACTCTGCAGTAGAACTGCCCTTGCTACCCTCAGACTAATGAAGAAGAAAAGACCCTAAGTGCCCTATCTGTACCTCCAACAGGCTGCAATTGCCCCAAGAACAAGAGGCCAGTACATCTTCCATGGTTCCCACATCCCCAACCCACACTCATCGCCAGAGAGAACCCCTGGCTTGAGCCCACAGCACAGACCCTCCATCCTGGGGTGATTGCACTGAGCAATTGCTGACCCACATCTCTCTGGGGTGGAGATCCTAGGAGACAAGCAAAAGGCCCTTGACCCCATCTGCTACTATGGTCCTTTCCTCTGTTGCTTCCAGGTTGGAGAAGGAACGTAAACACTGAGATTGCCCCAGAGCTGCAGTGGGCAGCCAAGGAGTGTCAAACCACAATCTACAGCCATACAGCCAGCACTCAAGGGTGAGAGGAACACATACTTTCAGAGAATTGAGAGCAAACACAGCTGCAACTGTGAGGAAACATAGAGGAGCCACACAACTGAGCAAGAGTCTACCAATTGATCAACAAGCGTAAGTGCCACCTACTGTATCACACCCCAAAGTTTCAACACCAAGAATATCTCGCTAACATACTCACCTCTGAAACTAGAGACAAGAAGTCAGCTTCAAATAAAGACCCTACGCAAAGCCTCAGCCTGGTGGAAACATCCAGAAAAGGAGTCTATTGACTGTACTCAATCTATATGGCAGCTAAAAGAACACCCACACATGAAGATGACAAAGAACTAATGCAAGAACTCCAGTAATTCAAATAACCAGAGTGTCACATCTATTCCAAATGACCACACCAGTTCTTGAACAAGAGTGCTTAACCAGGCTGATCTGGCTGAAATGACAGAAATAGAATTTAGAATATACATAGGAATGAAAATCATTGAGATTCAGGAGGACAGCAAAACCTAATCCAAGGAAACTAAGAGTCACAATAATGTGATACAGGAGCTGAAAGACAAAAGGCCAGTATAATAAAGAATCTAATGGGTCTGACAGAGCCGAATACCACAGTACAAGAATTTTACAACGAAATCACAAGTTTTAACAGTAGAATAAACCAACATGAGGAATCTCAGAACTTGAAGACTGGTTTTCTGAAATAAGACACTCAGACAAAAATGAAGACAAAATAATAAAAAGGAATGAAAAAACCTCCAAGATGCATGAGATTATGTAAAGAAGCCAAATCTATGAATTACTGACATCCCTGAAAGGAATGGGGAGAAAACAAACAACTTGGAAAACAAATTTCAATATATTGTCCATAAAAACTTCCACAACCTTGCCAGAAAAGCCAATAGTCAAATACGAGAAATACAGAGAACTCCTTCAAGATTCTACACAGAAAGATCATCCCCAAGACACATAATTGTCAGATTTTCCAAGGTCAAAATGAAAGAAATAATGTTTAAGATAGCCAGAGAGAAAGAGCAGGTTACCTGCAAAGGAAATCCCATCAGGCTAACAGTGGCCCTCTCAGCTGAAACTCTATAAGCCAGAAGAGATTGGGGGCCTATATTCAGCATTCTTGTAGAAAATAGTCTTCAACCAAGAATTTCATATCCAGCCAAACTAAGCTTTCCAAGTGAAAGAGAAATAAGATTTTTTTTTCAGATAAGCAAATGTTGAGGGCGCTTGTTACTACCAGACCTGCCTTATAAGAGATCTTGAAAGAAGCACTGTAGAAAGGAATGATTACTACCAGCTAACACAAAAACACAAACACACAGACCAGTGTCACTAAAAACAAACCAATGTAATAACCAGCTAACAACACAATGACAGGATCAAATCCACACATAACAATAGTAACTTTGAATGTAAATGGGCTAAATGCTCCACTTAAAAGGCACAGAGTGGCAAGATGGATAAAAAAGCAAGTACCAATGATATGCTGTCTTTAAGAGACCCACCTCACACGTAATGACACCAAAAGGCTCAAAATAAAGGAATGGAGGAAAATCTACCAAGCAAATGGGAAACAGAAAAAAGCTGAGGTTGCAATCCTAATTTCAGACTAATCAAACTTTAAACCAACAAAGATCAAAGAAAACAAAGAAGGGCATTACATAGTGGCAAAGGGTTTGATTCAACAAGAAGACCCAGCTATCCTAAATGTATATGTGCCAAACACAGGGGCACTCAGATTCAGGAAGCAAGTTCTTAGGGACCTGCAAAGAGGCATAGACTCCCACACAATAATAGTGGGAGACTTCAACACTCCACTGAGAATATTAGAAAGATCATTGAGGGAGAAAATTAACAAAGACATTCAAGGCCTGAACTCAGCATTGAACCAAATGAATCTTATAGACCTCTACAGAACTCTCCGCACCAAAATAGCAGAATATACATTCTTGTCATCGCCACATGGCACCTACTCTAAGAGCAAATACATATTTGGAATAAAACAATCCTCAGCAAATGCAAAATAACTGAAATAATACCAAACACACTCTCTGATCATGGCACAATAAAAATAGAAGTCAAAGACCAAGAAAATCACTTAAAATCATGCAATGACATGAAAACTAAACAACACCTTTTGAATGGCTTTTGGGTAAATAATGAAATTAAGGCAGAAATCAAGAAGTTATTTGAATCTAATGAGAACAAAAATACAACATATCAGTATCTCTGAGCCACAGCTAGGGCAGTGTTAAGAGGGAAATTCATAGCACTAAATGACCACATTAAAAATAAAGATCTCAAATTAACAACTTAACAAATGAAGGAATTAGAGGGGTAAAAACAAATCAACCACAAAGCTAGCAGAAGGCAAGAAATAACCAAAATTAGAGCTGAGCTGAAAAAAAATTGAGACACGAGAAGCCATTCAAAAGTTCAACAAATCCAGGAGTTGGTTTTTAAAAAAAATTAATAAGATAAATAGACTACTGGCTAGATTAATAAAGAAGAAAAGAGAGAAGATCCAAATAAACACAACTGGACATGATGAAGGGAATGTTACCACTGACCCCACAGAAATTAAATAACCACCAGAAACCACTATGCACACAAACTAGAAAACCTAGAAGGGATGGATAAATTCCTGGACACATACACTCTCCCAACACTGAACCAGGAAGAAATTGATTCCCTGAATAGACCAATAATGATCTCCAAAATTAAATCAGTAATTAATAGCCTACCAACCAAAATAAAGCTCAGGACCAGATGGATTCACAGCTGAAAAACAACTTCAGCAAAGCTTTAAGATACAAAATCAATGTACCAAAAACACTAGTATTCCTATACACCAACAACAGGCAAGCCAAGAGTTAAATTAGAAAGACAGTCCCATTCACAATGGTCACAGAAAGAATTAAATACCTAGGAATACAGCTAACTAGGGAGGTAAAAGACATCTACAATGAGAATTACAAAGCACTGCTCAAAAATATGAGAGAAGACCCAAACAAATGGATAAATATTCCATGCTCATGGATAGGAAAAATCAATATTATTAAAATTGCCATACTGCCCAAAGCATTTACAGATTCAATGTCATTCCTACTGAACAGCCAACAGCATTGTTTTACAAAACTAGAAAAATCTGTTTTAAAATTTATATGGAACCACAAAGGGCCAAATAGCCAAGGCATTCCTAAGCAAAAATAACAAAGCTGGAGACATGATATTACCCAACTTCAAATTATACTACAGGGCTACAGTAACCAAAACAGCATGGTACTGGTACAAAACCAGGCACATAGACCAGTGGAACAGAATAGGGAGCCCAGAAATAAGGCCACACACCTACAATGATCTGATCTTCCACAAAGCTGGCAAAAAGAAGCATTGAGGAAAAGACTCCCTGTTCAATAAATGATGCTGAGATGACTAAGTAGCCATATGCAAAAGATTGAATCTGGACCCCTTCTTTATACCATTTACAAAAATCAACTCCAGATGGATTGATGACTGAAATGTAAAATGCGAAACGATAAAAACTCTGAAAGATAACCTCAGCAATACCATCCTGGGCATAGGAACGGGCAAGGATTTCATGACAAAGACACCAAAAGCAAGAAAAGCAAGAAAAGCAAAAATTGACAAGAGGGATCTAATTAATCTTAAGAGCTTTTGTGTAGCAAAAGAAACTATTGACAGAGTAAACAGACAACCTACAGAATGGGAGAAAATTTTCAAACTGTGCACCTGACAAAGATCGAATATCCAGCATCTATAAGAAACTTAAACAATTTTACAAGAGAAAAACAACCCCTTAGAAAGTGGGCAAAGGACATGAACAGACACTTTTTAAAAGAGGACATACATGTGGCCAACAAACACATGAACAAAAGCTCAGTATCACTGATCATTAGAGAAATGCAAATCAAAACCACAATAAAGATACCATCTCACACCAGTCAGAATGGCTACTATGAAAAAGTCAAACAATAACAGATGCTGGTGAGGTTTGTAGAGAAATGAGAACATTTATACACTGTTGGTGGGAGTACAAATTAGTTCAACCATTGTGGAAAGCAGTATGGTGATTCCTCACAGAGCTAAAAGCAGAACTACCATTTGACCCAGCAATCCCATTACTGGGTATATACCCTGAGGAATATAAATCATTCTACCATAAAGACACATGTATGCAAATGTCAACCTTAGCTTGGTTTCTCATTCTTTTGTTCTCTTTTCAGAGTCATTTTCCTACCATTAATTTGTGCATGCAGTGCCTGAATTTCAAATAACAAACTCCTTCTATGTGCTTTCTGGAGGCATTCCATAGCTGCTTGATATTCAAGAACACTATTCACAATACCAAAGACATAAAATAAACTTAAATGCCCATCAACAACAAATTGGATAAAGAAAATGTGATACATTTATAGAATGGAATACTATGCAGCCATAGAAAGGAAGAGATCACGTATTTCATGGGAACATAAACGGAGCCTGGAGGCTATTTTCCTTAGCAAAGTAACACAGAAACAGAAAACCAGATACCGTGTATTCTTACTTATAGGTGGGAGCTAATTTATGAGAACTTACAAATGCCAAGAAGGAAACTACAGATACTGGGGTCTACTTGAGGGTGGAGGATGAGAGGAGGGGAGAAGAAAAGATAACTATTGGGTACTGGGCTTAATACCCAGGTGATGAAATAGTCCGTACAACAAACCCCTGTGACATGAATTTACCTATGTAAGAAACCTCACATGTACCCCCGAACCTAAAATAACACTTTTTAAAAAATAAATAACCAATATTGTTCCAGTCCTCCATTTTACAGATATGAAAGTTGTGATTAAATGTGATCAATGTCACAGAAATAGTAGGAAAGCCAAGCTTTTAACAGTCATTCCAGGGCCATTGCCAGGGTGTCAAATCCTATGTCACTGCACAGTATTACTATAACAACAAAGTATCCCTTTCCTGACTTCCTATTCCCCACTCTTGATTCAGCATCTTTGGGATCCACTTCCAGGTATTTTCTCTGGGCTCCTGCTGGCATGTCAGCCAGACCCTGCAGCTCCTTTGTCATATGATCCTCCTCTCCCTTATCAGACACTGTACTTACCCAGTTGGATCAAACTGAAACTTAGTCCTCATACTGGCTGGCATCCAGGAGAGAAGTGGGGGTAGATTCTGAGCAGGTCCAAGATTGTTTTGTAAGACACTTGACTTACTTGAAGCTTCTAGATAGTTTCCAAGCAAGCAAGGAGAAGGTCTTCTATCTTCCAGCAAGGGAGTGGGCCACCTCTATAGGCCCAGATATTCTGGAGAAGCTGGGAGACCAAGGTCCTTAAGGGTGTCTGATACTTATCAGACACCCTTATCCCCATTCCAATTCTCATGTTCCCAGTTTTTTCCTATCAGGACCCTGACTCTCCTGAAGGAGACTTACCCAGGCTGAGGATTCACCTTCCCTGACCTTCTGCCGCTCCTAATTACAGGCTGCACCTGGGCTTCAGTTCAGTCATCCCTCTGGCTGCCAGTGATGAGGGGCTTTTTAAAGGCTTCCATGGAGGCCCTTTGACCCTCACACTTGGGTTTAAATTGGTGCTTAATAGATTTGTTACTAGCATCTAGACTTAGTGCATCAATGGTACTTAGCAATAGCCTCCCAATTCAACAATCTTTCAAGTTACTCTTCCTCCTGTACTCTCAAATACTAGATGTATCACACAAGTTAATGAATTCACTTCTACTTATATGCTGTCTTGGTTCACTGCAAGTAAAAGTGTTAGCAATTGCACTGCAGGAGCACGTCCAAGACTATCTTCAGGGAAGAGAATCTGATCGAACCACTGGTGAGTGAGCAAACTCCAGAATCCCATGCTTAGACTCAGGTATATAGACTACTACTGCTATCAACTGCCTTAGGTTGGGCTCTTGCAGCTGACTGAGACTTTGATTCCTGTCCAAGTGATTGCCTGAGGGAGTGCTCGCAGAAGAAATCTGAACAGTGGGGAGGGAAGCAGAATAGGACAGGAAAAGAAGCTGGGTAAGATATGGGTTTAGATGAAGTCTAGCCTCAGCCTGATCCCACAGGGAGTTCCGGAGCCTGAGTGGCACCACAGTTCTGTACCCCCATATTAATCAGTTATTGGCTGTGAGCTATCCATGAGGGAAGGCTGTAACCTTCCAGGCAGTTTCTGTATTTGTTGGCTTGAAGGCAGTCCTCAGGCAAAGAGGGTGAACTATTAGCACCCAACACTCTCAGCAGTTAAGGGATGAGTGCACCAGCCCAGTCAAGAGATTCTGGGCAGGGCACCAAAAGCATCTTCAGTAAAGATGTACTTCAGTGGTAAGAACACTGAAGGAGTCACATGCAAGAAGAAATGGTGGACCAAAAAATGTATAAACATCTGGATATATCTAAATAAACACTCTTATACACAACAACAATGGGGAACAATGGCTAATTTGGAGATGAAGGGTATTTAAAAGGTGACATTTAAACAATAAACATTAATAGGGAATATGAGGTAATTAGTATTAAAAGTTTCTAATGCCCTTGTGTTTTGGGGGTGAAGGGCAAATCTATTAATTAAATTTAGACTTTATTATTTCAAGTTATGATTGTTAAAAATTTAACGGAGCTCCTAGATGTAGGGAGTCAATTAAACACATGCATCAAATTTGGTCCCCCCAAATCCAGTTAATATAACAGTGAATTTTTTTAAGTCCTGGGCCGTGGGAAAAGAAACAACAATAACACAATTTTGGAAACTTGAAAGGTGATGGATGAGTGAGAAAAGACTTAGCAGAACCCCCAAGTTAAATTACTAAACTGGCAGCAGGAAAGCCAAGAAGCAACTTGTTTTACACCAAAGAGCCTCCAAGTCTCAGGAATTGGCAGCATCAGATTCTTCTGGTGGTGAAAAGGAGATACTAAAATGAGAATGATGTGTTGAAAGTTTATTTAAGAAGCAGTCAGATAGCAAGTTCTTTTCTGATTATGAAAAGCTACACTGCCCCTTCTATTTCCCTTCTCTTTCCCAGGAAGCATAGTCACAGGAGAGAGAGAACAGGTTTCCTGCTTGGGGATCCCAAGCAGAGTTGAAGTTGAGAGCACTGTACTGAACAAAACAAGCTAAAGAAAATGCATGCATACTGAATGCCCAGCTCTCTCTATCCCACTATCTCACTTGATCCAGATCCAAAATAGTAGTAGCAGACTTTGACTCTTCTGACAGGAGATTGGAAGAATCTTACCTAATCAGCCCAGAAGGAAAACCTAAATGCAGTGACATCAGGCTTCCCTAACTAAGCTGCTCAGAACTTACCATTTTCACCAAAACAAGAAATTAAACCAGGAAAGTGGAAGATCAGGGCAACACACCCAGGAGATACACCCAGGTTAGGAGATACACCCAGGAGAGTAAGACAGTGAGGCTGAAATGATGGTGAGTGAAAGTCCCAAGATGACAGCTTTATGTCTTATGTGTTAGGCATAAAGACCAATAGACCATCAGAAGAATGAAAGATAGTTTGTCAGGAAGATAAAAGCTATGCATCTTAGTATCTTAAGAGAAGATTTAAAGAACTGGCAAATAGTTTGAGATTAAATTAGTAATAAGTACATAGAAAACTAAGAAAATGGTGAAACAAGATGATTAGCTCCAGGGCAAGCAAAAAGCTGCTCAGGAAAGAAAAATTAATCATAGTTTCCTACATGGCTCAGCTGTGAACAGTTTGTGCATAGTCATATTAATGTAAATATATTGCTTGATGTCAAATGCAAACATAATATGACTGTATTGTGAGGGCGTGAAGAGGAAAGAAGGCACATGTGTGGTGGAAGCAGTCGCTTTCTAGAGTGGGAAGTCAATAGATAATACCAAAAACTGGAAAATTGAGAAATATAAGAAATTGAGAAATAAATGTTTTTTCAAGACATAAGTAGATACCAACATGACCGGTAAAATAAATGTAAATCATTGTTTCCAGGGAAGGCAAGAGGGATATAAGGATCATGAGGAAGTATTTGACATTTTCAACTATGAGCTTTTAAAAGTTTTGGTGAAATAAAATCTAAATATAAAAACAATGATGGAATGATAACATAATGAAACATTCAACTAAAAATATTTTAATGGCAACTACTGAAAGAATGCAAAGGAAATATGTAACTTCCAAACCAGTATTAGGAGAAAAAAGACAAAGAGAAAAAAAAAACATTTCTGTAATTTCTTAGAAAATAGGAAAAGAGAATGGAAGAAGCAAAGCAGATGCTTGGTATTAAAGAAAAAATAAATAAATAAAAGAGGCTGAGCACAGTGGCTCATGCCTGTAATCCCAACATTTTGGGAGGCTGAGGTGGGCAGATCACTTGAGCTCAGGAGTTCAAGACCAGGCTGGGCCCAATGGTGAAACCCCATGTCTACAACAAATACAAAAATTAGCCAAGCATGATGGCTAACCTCTGTAGTCCCAGCTACTTGGGAGGCTGGGGTGGGAGAATTGCTTGAGCCTAGGAAGTAAAGGCTGCAGTGAGATTGTGCCACTGCACTTCAGCTTGGGCAACAGAGCAAGACCCTGTCTCAAAAACGAGGGAAGAAGGAAGGAAGGAAGGAAGGAACGAAGGAAGGAAGGGTCTAGAGAAAGTGAGAGAGAGCTCTAACTAAGATAACCAGGCAGGCTTTGGTAGAGAAATGTAAGAAGAAGAAAGGGGTTTTAAAGAATGTGTGGAGATATATGACAGTCTTCAGTCGAGTACTCAAGCACTGAAGGGCCATGAGGACATTGAGAAAAAGGAAAGGTGGCAAAAAAAAATCACTGTTGGGCCCTGGGTGCTGGCCAATAGGTGGTGCTGTCTGCATGGATAGCAAGATTGTCATCCAGAGCAACACAGTGAAAAGGAAAACTAAGGCTTAATGAGCCATTCACACATAAGAACCTTTGCCAGCTAAGTGTTCATACTTTTAGAATTGCATATATTTCAGTATTCAATGTATGACTCAATATTTCAGTATTTCAATATTCAATCTATACAACTGATATAGTTTGGCTCTGCATCCCCACTCAAATCTCATCTCGAATTATAATCCCCACATGTTGGAGGAAAGACCTGGTGGGAGGTGATTGGATCATGGGGGCGGATTTCACCCTTGCTGTTCTTATGACAGTGAGCGAGTGCTCACAAGATCTGATAGTTTTAAAGTGTGGCAATTCCCCCTAGCTCTTACACTCTCTCCTGCCACCGTGTAAGACATGTCTTGCTTCTCCTTCACCTTCCACCATGATTGTAAGTTTCCCCAGCCCTGCAGAACTGTGAGTCAATTAGACCTCTTTTTCTTTATAAATTACCTATTCTCAAGAAGTTCTTTATAGCGGTGTGAAAATACAATAACCAACACTTATACAATACAATAACCAACCTTAACTAGTATTTATGATATGCCCCTATTAAGCAAAAGGATTTCTTGAGTGAAATAAACCCAATAACCAGTGCTACTATTCAAAAAGATCTGTAAAAATATTAGGTTTCTATAAAATTTTCCACATACCACTTGATAGTCATTCAACTGAACATTGAATATGCTTTGTCTCAATTTCCAACATTCAAGATAAATATTTTATTACCTTTTTCATTTTGTTTAATCATTAAAATTATTATAGAATTTTTTATTTTTAAAAAGAGAGTCAGTAACTTTATAGATTAAATAAGTTTTTGCTGGCCAATCTGGAAAACTAAACAACTATTTAAAAAAAAAAAAAAGGGCCGGGCGCGGTGGCTCAAGCCTGTAATCCCAGCACTTTGGGAGGCCGAGGCGGGTGGATCACGAGGTCAAGAGATCGAGACCATCCTGGTCAACATGGTGAAACCCCGTCTCTACTAAAAATACAAAAAATTAGCTGGGCATGGTGGCATGTGCCTGTAGTTCCAGCTGCTTGGGAGGCTGAGGCAGGAGAATTGCCTGAACCCGGGAGGCGGAGGTTGCGGTGAGCCGAGATCGCGCCATTGCACTCCAGCCTGGGTAACAAGAGTGAAACTGTCTCAAAAAAAAAAAAAAATAAAAAAATAAAAATAAAAAAAAAAAAAGGAAAACATACACCAGAATAAACAAGTAAAAATTGAAAGTCATTTTTATTACTATTTTTAGAAATATTTGATTATTTCAATTCCCTATGTGCATAACTGATCACAATTTGATAAAGAGATAAGTTTAAGTATATGTGTGTAGAAAAAGAGACTGAAAGGAAAAAGATAAGTAGCTATCCTGATTCGTTGTTGGGATTAGCTATATTTTCTAAATAATCTAGAATGAATATGTATTACTTTTGTATTATCAATTAGGTTTGGGATTTTTAAAAAAATCAGACCAGTATGTTAAAATTGAACCATCATTGTCAGGAAGGATATAAAAATCAACTGCCAAACAGCATCCTTTTCAATTTACTTTATGTCCTTATAGGACCACTATGAGCAGTTGTAAGTACCTGTGAGAGTGCTCACTCTTAAGAGAATAAAAGAACTATAATATTAAAAAAAAATTCTGTTACCCTAAATTGGGTTAATGATAAATGTCTAAAGGAGATGTATATCCAGCATATAAGACCTTCCAGAAAAATTTAAAGACATCAAGAATGAAGCTTATAGGCTGCAGAGGAGTACTTTGGAAAAAAAGTTTAGTAATGAAAAGCAATATGAATTGTTTTAAAGACACCATGACTCGAAGACATGGGAAGTAAGTCAAACAGAAGATGAGGACAGACATAAATGAAGTGCTTTGCTTTAATACGACAAATGTCCAAGACAGAAAAATGTCTCCCAGGACAAGAAAATGACTCAGTCCGGAATAAAGAAGCTAGCTGCAGAGAGAATAATTTAACTAGGAAATTGAAGTCAGGTACAGTCGCTCACGCCTGTAATCCCAGTGACTCTAGAGCCTGAGGCAGGAGGATTGCTTGAGCCCAGGAGTTTAAGGCTGCTGTGAGCTATGACTGCACCACTGCACTCCAGCCTAAACAACAGAGTGAGACCCCATCTCTACAAAAACAAACAAACAAACAAACAAAAACAAAACAAAAATAGGGAACTAAGTGGAAGGTTTAGGATCTAGTATCTTCTTTTACCTCAAGCTGGAGGAAATAGCTCTGGATTTAAAGGTAGAAATGAGGGTGGACCAGACAGACAAACTAAAATTGAGTCATGCCTATAATATACCTAAATACATACTAATTTTCACCAAGCTAAAGTGAAAAATGAAATAGTTGTTACTACCTGTGCTGTATTTGCATGTATGGGATATAGTGTGTGGTGGATGCTGGGCTGGGGCCTTGAAATTATGAGGCTAATAACACTGAGAAGGGAAGATGGGAGAAAAAGGAGTATGGGAGGTCTTAAAGTCTTGGTAACTTTGGACATGTGCTAGGATTTGTGGGGAGCAGATATTTCAAAACATTAAGTAAAGAACACGGAGTTAAGAGCATGGGGCTTCAGAAAGTTATTAGCACTGATAGCCAAGTATGGTGGTGGGTGCCTGTAGTCTTGGTTACTTGGGAGGATTGCTTGATCCCAGGAGTTCAAAACTGCAGTGAACTATGATCATACTACCGCACTACAGCCTGGGTGACAAGAGACTCCATCTTAAAAAAAAAAAAAAAAAAAGAAAAAAAAGGGAAGAAGAAAAGGAAGTTACTAGCACTGAGATCCAGACAGATGCCCAAAGAGCTCATTAACAGTTTCCACCATGATAACTGTGGAACAGTAATTTTCACATTCAAAATAGCTTTCTTCCCGCACTTAAAGGGGTGACTCATGGAAGCAGATTCTAAAGAAGAGGTGAAAAAGAAGTCATGTTCTGGATGTTTGGAGATAGAACTACAAGCCAACATCCACAGCAAGCCCTGTACCATCCTAATGCCACCACTCTCTGTTCCAGTGGGTAGACATGGGTGGGAGCAGCATGAGTGAGGGGGATAATATCACCATCTTTATTTCATCATGTCTCCAACATCCTGAGAAGGATATAGTGGCCACTATCCCTCAACCAAAGAAACTGATGAGTGCAATAGGAACCTGCTTTGGAGGGTTCACACTGGGACTCACCAATGTGGAAGGTAAAAATCTGAGGGTACAATTGAAATTTAGACAGCCTTGAATGTTATGGACAAGGAGACATAAAATCTGCTCACCAAATCAGAATACTAAGATGAAAGGTCAATAACAAGAACAGATAGGTCAATAATAGAATAATAAGATGAAAGGTCATCCCAAGAAGGTTGAAAACATTTTCAAGTAAATAAAATGAAAGTAAATGTAAGAAACTCTTTATTGCAAGTAGTAGTGCAGGCTGGGAAAATATGCTTATTTAGTACAGACCATGTGACAGGCACTAGGAAAAACGTTAGTCCCTGCCCTCATGGGGCTCAAGGTCTAAATGGAATAATGGATATGAAATAGTCCCATAAGTAAATCGCTCAGCTGTTGGAAATCAAACCAAGAAGAAGAAAAGAAAAAGGACACATAGTGCTATAAAAGAAAATCTTTACAAAATTCAAAACCATTTAAAATATGCTGCCATTGATGGCCTCATTAATAGGTTTTAATACCTCCATCTTTCTCTAATAGTTTTCAGTTTACTAGAAATAGTATCTGAAATTTTTATATTAAAAAAGTTCTAGCAGAGATTTATCACTTATTATATCATTTTATTCCTTGAAATGGGTGATTTTTAGGCAGAAATTTAGGACAAAGGAGCTGGAAAATATACATGAGACTCAAGAACAAAGCTATTACTCCATTTGCAAGGTTTCATTATAGGCACTTAAATATAGTCCACATCTGTAAACTCAAAAATGCTGCCCACTTGGCTGGATCCAATCAATATTTGTTAACCATTATTTTAGTTATTCCTCATATAGACAGACACTTTGTTTCTTAGAAGAAATTACTGTCTGTAGCCAAAAAAATAACTGAATTGTGAGATGATTTTATTTAAAGCATTCTTTTCTGGTTATTGAACATTTCATATGAATAAATTAATCTTCATGCACATGATAGTTTATCTGAAATAGCTTCCCAATTCTTTAAAATGCCAAATGCATCTTTTCTCAGCATAAGGCATTTTGCCATCACATGGTTTATTAGCAGAATAGGAAAATTAATCTTATTCTAAGCAAAAGCAGAACTATAATTAGCTGAACCAGGAAAAGTGTGACATTTGCCCATGAACTCTTCGTACAGATAATGTACCTATTTTGGGAACTCATAAGACGAAAGCAAGACAAAAATATGAGAAGATATTAGGTGTCTAGTTATTGTTCAGAATTAGAAAATGGATGTAGCTTTTATGTTGACTCTTTCAAGATCTATACAAAAATAGTTAAAGGATGTATGAAATAAAAATTGGCATCAGTTATTATTAGTATTTGTCTGCTTCACAGGAAGCAAATAAGAGTATCATTGTAGTTAGTGGTATGTGAATGACTGGTTGTACCAGTTTCTCTTCATGCTCTCACCCTTTCTCTTTAACTCTACACTGTACATAGTATGGGATTATCTTTACCACATGCCCCTAGAGATTCTGTTTCACTTCACTCAGAGCCTAGAAACCACTTGCCCCAAAACTTGAAAAATATTAAGAGCTGATGTCCCCAGACTTCCCCTTCAACCTTGAACTCGAACCACTAAGCTCCAGGATAAATTTGTTTAAAATGATTTTGCATAAATTTTCATTTGGGTCTAAATTTTCTGGGAGAGAAGGCCTTTTGTTTTTATTTTCTCACGTTGATAATATTTACCATGATTATTACACTGAAGAGCCTGACCCTATTCATTTGCCCCATTTTTAAGATGTAGTAAAGACATTTTCCTCTGTGAAGGAAGCTGTTGTGCAAGATTTTATCATGTTAGGGGAAAATTTGAGTGTCTGAACTTTGTTTCACATATATGTTCAGCTTTGCATGTGTATGTCTGTGTGCATATAGAACACAGAAAAGAGTCTAGATAAGAAGATAATGTACTGACAATGCTCAAAGTGATTATTTCATCACACAGGTAATAAGCATAGTACTTGGTAGGTAGTTTTTTTGATCCTCTTCCTCTTCCCAACCTCCACCCTTAAGTAGGCCCTGGTGTCACTTTTTCTCTTTTTTGTGTTCATGTGTTCTCGTGGTGTAGTTCCCGCTTATAAGTGAGAACATGCAGTATCTGGTTTTCTTTTCCTGCATTAGTTTACTTAGGATAATGGCCTCTAGCCTCATCCATATTAGTGCAAAGGACATGGTCTTTTCCCTTTTTATGGCTGCTTAGTAGTCTGTGGTAAATATGTACTATATTTTCAGGTTGATTCCATGTATTTGCTATTGTGAGTAGTGCTACAATGAACATACACGTATGTGTGTTTTGATGATAGAATGATCTACATTCCACTGGGTGTATACCCAATAATGGGATTGTTGAGTTGAATGGTAATTCTGTTTTAAGTTGTTTTAGGAATTGCTACATTGCTTTTCACAATGGCTGAACTAATTTACATTCCAACCAGCAGTGTATAAGTGTTACAAAAGATTATTTCTGAAGACAGATTATAAGGGAGTATTCGTTTCTTTAGTATGTTCCTCTTTATTTTCTAGATTTTTTGCAGTGAGCATACCTTACTTCATGATGAGAAAAAAAAAGTTACTTCCCAAAATGATTGAGAACTTTGTATGAACACAATACTGCAATAAGTAGTTAGGGAAATTTAAAAAAACTTTCTTCCTTTTTGGAGCTTTCAATATTCACAAATAAATTGACACTATGTGATAATATTTTTATTGCCTGTTATGTGTCAGATAATTCTCCTATTTAATTTCACATACTCTATCTACTTTAATCCAAATACAGAGAATATGTGTAAATTCACTCCATGTTATATTATTCAGTAATTGTAAATAATGTTGACAATGAACATGGAGATGCATATTTTATAATAGTAAGTTACAAACAACATAAAAATAGGCAGACAGAAAGCTATGCATAAAGACTAAATGGAAAGCAGTCTATATAGTGATAATTTTTCTACCTACTAAATTTACTAATATGAGCGTGTATCCTTCCCATAATGGGAGAATAAGTGAACTTTTTTTTCCCATTTATTTATTTTATTGCATTTTAGGTTTGGGGGTACGTGTGAAGAACATGCAAGATTGTTGCATAGGTACACACATGGCAGTGTGATTTGCTGCCTTCCTCCCCATCACCTACATCTGGCATCTCTCCCCTTGCTCTCTCTCCCCAACTCCCCACCCCCCACCGTGCTTCCCCTGTTTCCCCCCAACTGACCCCAGTGGGTAGTGCTCCCCTCCCTGTGTCCATGTGTTCTCATTGTTCAACACCCGCCTATGAGTGAGAACATGCGGTGTTTGATTTTCTGCTCTTCTGTCAGTTTGATGAGAATGATGGTTTCCAGGTTCATCCATGTCCCTACAAAGGACACAAACTCATCGTTTTTGATGGCTGCATAATATTCCATGGTGTATATGTGCCACATTTTCCCTGTCCAGTCTATCATCGATGGGCATTTGGGTTGGTTCCAGGTCTTTGCTATTGTAAACAGTGCTGCAATGAACTTTTAATGATTTTTAACATATCTGACAGCCCTAGAACAATTCTGTGCTAACTTATGTGCAGCATTTAGTGAAAAGAGAGACCACTGTGAGATGATGAAGCTGAAGAAGGCTTCCAGAAGCAATGCAGGGCTCCCTAAGTACTTTAAAGGAAAGAAAAGTTTCTTTAAGAATGTGGAAGGAGGACAAGGAGGACGTCATAGAAAGAAAATAATATTCTTGTACAATAGCCACAAGAGCTGGTCCATTTGTAAAACAGGAACTTGCTCAGGTGGTGACTATGGGGATTAAGTAAGTTGGTGCACCTGACATCATGCCTGAATGAAAGACGCTCAGGAAATATTAGCCATCATGATGATGGTGGTGGTGAGAATGGAGAAGGGTGATGAACCCGAGACACAGTCCAAAGGACTAAATGGTAAACTTGTTCACAGTCTGGTTCCTTGAATAGAAATAGAAGTGCCAAATAGGGCTTCATTGTTTCTCTCCCAAGAGATCAGAAGGAGAGTGCCCGTGCCAGAAGGGGAACAGACTGGGGAGCTGGGGAGCAGGGGTAGGTTATGAGACAAGTTTGGGACACTTGGAGTTAAAAGTTTGGGAGGTAAAGGAAGTGTGACCAGTGAGGTGGAGAACACAGAGGTGGTATCATAGAAACAGAAGGGAGATTTTCAGGGATGTCATCAACTATTCAGCCAGTGGAATCCAGAGTGAGTTGAAGAAGTGGAAAGAGAAGCCCCCCAATGCCATACTAATCGTGTCACCACTTGAAGCATCTTGCTTTCCCTATTCTTGCATCTAATTGCAGCCCACTACCAAGAAACCAGTTCATTCTGTGCTCAATTTGCTGTTCTGCATAAAGGGACTTAAACTTGATACCTGAAGGCCAATTGCTAGGGGCCATTAAATTTATTTCCTTCCAACCACTGTATGTAGGTAAGCAATTAAATGAGGGAAGAGAAGTTGAGAGTCATTTATCAGGGAATTAAAAAAAAAACCCTGTGAAAAAGGCTGTACAAACAAACCTACTTAGATTGAAGAAAACATAACGTTTAATTCTCAGAGACAGATGTAAGCCTCGGTCCAAGTTTTCCTTTCTAAACCTTTGTCATTTAGGGATTGAGAAGCTGAGTTGGGTGACATGTTGAATAGAAAACAAAAAGGAAAGCTAGAGACCTGCTGAGCACATGGAGATGCAGCTTCTTCTGTCGCTCCTAAAGCCCAGCTGAGGTATCATCTAATGAGAATTTTCTCTGTGCTCTGCACTGCGCTGAGCATTTCACATCATTAACCAATGTGAGCCTCAGGCAGCCCTCAAGCGGCAGTCTGTTTGTTCATCCCAATTGCAGCTGAGGAAACAGGGTGAGTGAGGCCAAGCAGCTGGCCCAAGGTCCCCTGGCCGGTAAGTGGCACAGCCTGCGTCCCTGCCAGGTGGTCCTGCTAACAAAGCTGGCGCTTTTCTGTCACCATGCAATACCACCTCCTGTACTATCAAATTTGCCTCAGAAGAAAACCTTCTCTTTTCTGAGAAGCTCAGGAAGGTCCACACATTGCCTGCCGCCAAAAAACATGAAAAGTTAAAAATTAAACATCGTACGTAAGTTATTAGCCACTTACATTGTACGTAAATTATGTTTCATTAAGTTTTGAAAATTGAAAGAAGATTTTCTTCTGGTATATTTCCTTGATAAAGATAAATAAGTGTTACTTTAAGTTTTACATTTAAGTGATCCATGTTATCTGTTTTAATAAATAATCTTCATAATTGAAAATTATTTTTTATTTTTATTTTTAATTTTTATTTATTTTTTGAATTCTTTTTTCCCCCCATTTATTTATTTTATTGCATTTTAGGTTTTGGGGTACATGTGAAGAACATGCAAAATTGTTGCATAGGTACACTCGTGGCAGTGTGATTTGCTGCCTTCCTCCACATCACCTACATCTGGCATTTCTCCCCTTGCTATCTCTCCCCAGCTCCACACCCCCCACCGTCCCTCCCCTATTTCCCCCCGACTGACCCCAGTGTGTAGTGCTCCCCTCCCTGTGTCCATGTGTTCTCATTGTTCAACACCCTCCTATGGGTGAGAACATGCGGTGTTTGATCTTCTGCTCTTCTGTCAGTTTGCTGAGAAATAGAATTGAAAATTATTATGTGGAAAACTACAATGGTACTTCGGTGGCAATTTAGGATCAAGTGAACTCAGGAGAGGGAACCTTTTCTAACTGCACACAAACATAACTGTCTACTCTCTTCCTGGTGGCAGCAAATCAAAATTTCAGTTCATTCATTTATTCAGCAAATATTCATAAACCAAACGAACTATATGAAATCACCATTCTTGTAAGTCAAAACGGTCATATGTTGATAAGCCCAAATGGTTCAACTTAATATGAAGAACCCTCTGTGTGGTAGGACAGATAATATCATGGGAGCTTGTAATATAGTGTTGCATCAATGGACCACGGTCCTGCCTCTATCTTGCTACATTCTGGTAGTCTAAGACATAAACAAGCAAAAAGATACATTAACCAAAGTATCCCAAATTGTGAAAAGAAATAAACAGGATAAAATAATTAATAAATTACTTGAGGTGAATTGAAAGCTACTCTGAATAAAGAGATCAGAAAAGGTTAGGTAGATGGAACATCAGAGGAAGATCATTCCAGACAAGGGAGCAGCAAGTTGAACGCCCATGAAGCAGATTGAAACTCCTGAGCAGGGCCCTGCTGAGTGAGGAGACTTGTTATTAGGGAATTCAGAGAAGTAAATGGACGTGAGTTTTGTAGGGCTTCAAGGGCCGTGACAAAGAATTTGTATTTTATTCTAAGTTAGAAGAAAGTCACTGAAGGCTTTTTGCCTAAAGAGTTGACATAATTCATTTTATGCATTAAAATATAGCTTATGGGTGATGGGCATGGTGGCTCAAACCTGTAATCCCAGCTAGTTGGGAGGTTGAGGTGGGAGGATTGCTTGAGCCCAGGAGTTCAAGGGCAACAGAAGGAGACCTTGTATATTTTATATCCATATCTGTATCCACCTATATCTTATGAGTAAAGGAAATATTCTATATTTTGATTATGGTGGTTACATGACCTAATATATTTATCAGAAGTCACTGAAATGTATACCTAAATATGTGAATTGCTGAAGTTTACTCTGTGCAAATTATACCTCAATAAACCTAACCAAAATCAAACAAACAAACGATAACTGTGAGCTGAAGCATTAAAATTTATTTATCTGGGTATTAGTTTGTCTTGTTTGTTTCCTTTTGGTGATATTGTCTGTTGGACTCTGCTTGCTTAAACTCTGCACATGGTTTTTTTTTTTTTTGTAAAATTAAAATTATATTTAAAAAAAGATAACTCTGACTACTGAGTGGAGAAGAATTTATAACGCAGCAAGACTAGAGACAGAGAGAACATTTAGGAGACTATGGTGAGAAATAATAGTGGTGGTGATAGTAGAAAAATCTAATTTGGAAGTAGAACTGACAGGACTTATTGATGGGTTGGATGTGGGCAGAGGGGGTAAAGAGAAAAGAAATCAAGGATGACTTTTGGGGTAGGGGTGTCCACATGGACAAGGCATGGTTGGAAAGAGGGAACAAACAATCTAATGAAGGGTTTATTTTGGACTTTAAAATATTTGAGGTGGCTATTATTCAGCCAAGTAGAGGAGACAAGAAGGAAGTTGGACATATAGGCCTGCGGTTGAATGAACAGATGAGGACTAGATTTGTATGTCATCAATATACACATGATGTCTTAGTCACTTTGTGTTGCTGTAACACAATATTACAGACTGGGTAATTTATAAATTATAGACATTTATTTCTCTCAGTTCTAAGGGCTGGGAAGTCCAAGATCAAGGTACCAGCAAGTCTGGTGTCTGATGAGGACCTGGCATCTTCTTACTATAGCATCCTTACATGCGAGAAAGGAGAAGAACAAAAAGAGCTTAGCTAGTTTCCTCCATTCCTTTTATAAGGTTCAAATCCATTCACATAGGCAGATCCCTCATGACCTAATCACCTCCTAAAGGCCTTGCCTTTTAACACGGTTGCATTAGAGGTTGAGTTTCAATATGAATTTTGAAGGGGACACATATGTTCAAACCATAGCACTTGGTATTTAAAGACTTGGGCTGGATTGAAATAGAACACCCAGGGTAAGGACCTATATAAGAGGGCTCTGCAGCACTACACATTTGTAAGACTAGCAGGGAAGGAGGACACAGCCAAACAGGGAAATCAACAGTGTCGTTTCAAGAGGTGTATATATTTAACCCTTTGAGTGTTGAATCTGTGAATTAGTCCATTTGGCTGTTACAACAAAACACCATAGACTGGGTGGCTTAAACAATATAAATTTATTTTTTCACAGTTCTGAAAGAGGGAAGAGGAACATCAGGGTGCCAGCGTGGTTGGCTTCTAGTGAGGGCTTTGCAGCTTGCAGACAGCTGCCTTCTCACAGCATGCTCATGTGGCCTTTCCTTGGTGCATGCCATAGAGGAAGCTCTCTCTCTCCCTCTCTCTCTCCCTCTTTTTATGAGGCTACAGTCCTATAGAATTAGGGTGCCACCCTTATGACTCCTTTAGCCTTAGTTATCTCCTAAGGACCCTATCTTCAGATACAATCGCACTGAGGATTAAGGCTTCAACATTTGAGTTTGCCGGGAGAGGACACAATTCAGTTCATAGTAACCTGGAAGGAGACACATCAGGGGCACATTCTTGTCACGTGGCCAAACTTTCATTGCAAAATGACTACATTACAATGGGTCTTTATCTGAGTGTCTAGCCTGTTGTTGCAATTATGTGATGAACTATCATTTTGAATTTGTTCAGCTGCATTTGTGGAGGAGGAGGGGGAGGAGATGAAACAGAAGATCATCAATTATGTACTTACTCTGTGTCAAGTACTGTTCTAAGTACTTTTGCATATATCACTACTTTGTCCAGTTTTTATGATAACCTTTTGAGGTAGATGTTTTGTTTTACAGGTGAGGAAACAGAGGCCCCAAGAAGTTAAATAACTTGCTCAAAGTCACAGAGCTAATGAGTGGCAGAGCAATTCTTCTAGCTCTGATTTTAAGAGATTTACTTAACTTTTACTTAGAATCCATGGAGTCATTGGGCTTTATTTAATAAGTATCTCATTATATTCTAGTTATGTCATCTCCTATAAGTGTTCAAAATTTGACAAAATCCAGATCAAAGTTGTCTGGGGGGCATTTTGGTGTGAGAAGCCATGAGACCATTAAATCTCACAGGGCCTGCATTTAGTTTCCCAGGGCTGCCGTAATAAAGTAGCACAAACTAGAAAGCTGTACATCTAAAATCAAGGTGTCAGCAGAACAATGTTCCCTCTGAAACGTGTAGGAGAATCCTTCCTCTCTTCTTAGCTTCTGGTGGTTTTACAGCAATCTTTGACACATAGTGAAACACAAATTAAGTACATAGATAGGTGTTCCTTGGTTTTTAGCTGCATAACTCTGGTCTCTGACTTCATCATTTGCATGGCGTTCTCCTTGTGTGTTTCTGTCTTCATATGGCCATCTTCCAATAAGGCCACCAATCATATTGGATCAGAGGCCTACCCTACTCCAGTATGACTTCATTTTTATTTAACTAATTACATCTGCAATGACCCTATTTCCAAATAAGGTCACATTCTGAGATACTGGGGGTTAGGAAGATATATTGAAGAACGTGCCTTTTTTTTTTGGTGGAGGTTGGGGAGAGTACAATTCAACCCAGAATTCCAGCCAGGGGCTTTGTGGATAGAGTTTATAATCGTAAGGAAGCATATCCGTCATTGCATCTCCCCTTTTCCCAATTCTAACATCCACAGAAAATTTCCTGCCAGCAGTTCCTTCCTTGGGTTTAAGGATTCCCCAATGCCAGATGTTAAGTCTGCTAAAGTATCTGTAGATGACAGGGAAGAAAATAAAGGAGAAAATAAAGTCCTCAAATGCAGCTAAAAATTGCTAGCTTTCACTTTAAAAATAAAGCAACATAATACATTTTCTTCCAATTTATCTACCTTCAAAAGTC
The DNA here is from genome assembly GCF_009761245.1 of Sapajus apella. NCBI lineage: Eukaryota > Metazoa > Chordata > Mammalia > Primates > Cebidae > Sapajus > Sapajus apella. The sequence continues at coordinate 8,134,205 of NW_022436998.1, forward strand.
CCAACAAATGTTGTTAATAGTACTGAAATCTATCATTTCCCTTTATTTTTTCCATCCCTCAGCTCAAGCTATAAAGTCAAAAGTTAACTACATGAAACATTGTTCTCTGTTAATAAATGTTTTGAGAAGTTCTGCCACCTCAAATAAACAAATAAAATATTAAGTCCGTGTGGCATTTCTGTTGAATAGGGAAAAAATAGATTACTTAATAAGTGGTAAAGCAATATTTGGCTAACCATTTGGGAAAAAATAAAATTAGATGCCTACTTCACAAATTAAATTTCAGATTTGTTAAAAATTGATACACAATTAAATGAAAGACAGATCTTTACAATTCAATAAAATTTTAAAAATCACAAAATAACTGTGAAGACTGTGGCTCTTTACTGTATTTGGGGATTGGGAAGTCTTCTTGCTAGTTATAAACACCAAGATATAATCTATAAAAAAAAGAGATAAATCAATTTACAAAAATTTAAAACTTCATGTATATATAAAAAGCAGCATTCTAACATGGAAAAAAAGGAAAGATGCATATGTGACAGATAATATGCTTCTATTTTACATATAATAACAATTACAAATTATTTACAAATTAATGTTCCAATAGAAAAATGAGAAATAAAAGACAATTCACAAAAGAAGAAATACAAATAGCCATTAAACATATAAAAAGATGTTTCTTTTCACTTAACAGAAAAAACAGTTAGATAGGATCTTTCAGGCCTCTTTCAGTTCTAACTGTGATTCTGAGTACATAGAGTTCAGTGGAACATTTCTGCATAGATTTGCTCTTGAAATGATCCTTTAGTGCAAAATATTTTAATTGCTAACAAAGTTTCATAAAAAATCATATAAATCTCATTTATTGTAAGTCTAATATGAAAATCTGGATCTCTTTAGAACCAGCTTTATTAGGATCTCCTGGTTGCATACGTCAGAATCTCAACTGAAACTCTCTTATGAAAAAAAGTCAGCAGATGTCTACCACCTCCACACATTCCTATATCCTTAATCTCCCTGTGTTTTGAAACTCTAAATAGGTTCTTTTAGGAATATAAAGGCAAATAGACTTCATTCTTCTCTCTTGCTGGGTGGAGAAGAATTAAATTCTCATACTTATCAGTTGAATAGCTTTAAGTAGAATAGTTTGTTCTACCCTTGGACTTTCCAGATGTATAAGACAATAAATTCTCTTTTTGCTTACTAGCTTGAATTGGGTTTCTGTCATTTAAAACCTAATGGCTCCAACTTGTGAGCACTTATGACTTACATGGCAGTTCCCGCAAACCTCAGAAGCTTTACCAGTCTTCCTTGTCCTGTGAGCTACCATCTTCTACTCTTTTGGGAGTATGTGTGCATGCTTGGGATTATCAAATGATTTCAATGACAACAAAGAACTGATCTGTGGTTTTGTTTTTCCAAAACTTCATCTTTCACTTCCAAAGAAGTGAGATGTATTTTAAGCAAACACACACACACAACACACACACACACACACACACACACACCCCCACACACACACACACACACACATCATTTCTGTTGGGTTCACTTTGAAAGACTAATTCTTTTTTAAAATTTAAAATTACAATTATTTGATGTTTTTCATTTGTGAATGTCTTTTATAGGTAGTCCCTACATTTAGGTACTTTGAATGCATGACTTTTCACTAGATCAGTGGTTCTCTACTTTGGCTGCACAATAAATCCTGGAAGTTTCTTTCCATTCCAGGATTCAACACTGAAATTAATAGAGTACTGAGTCAATTTCAATGAACTGGGAGTGAAGGTTTTTACTAAAAAATATTTCCTTAGCAAGGAGCCAAGATTGATCATTGTTTTAGAGTCTTTCTACTCACAGTGTGGCCTATGGACCAACAGCATTCTTATCAGGTGATAAGAGAGCTAGGAGCTTGTGAGAAATGCAGAATCCCAGGCCCCATATCCAAATTATAATTTGCATTTTAATAAGATTCCAAGGTGATTCATATGCCCATTAAAATTTGAGAAACACTGATTTAGACTTTCCCATTACCCTTCTCTTTATCATTTTGCATATTCTCCAATGTCCTATCTAGTGACCACAGAGGGTACTGACAGATTACAGCTTCAAAGCATAACCAGGATCAATAGAATACATTCATTCATTCATTCCAGAAAAATCTATTTAGATGTAGGGCCAATGCTTATGGTTGTGCAGACTGTGCACCACATCTAGGAAGTACCATTCACAATGTAGACATTTTACATTTGTATTTTATTGCTACAATTTTCTAGCAGATGGCAGTACAGTGTCTTGTAACAAAATCAATATACATAAGCTTTGGCTGGATGGAATTGAAGTGCTTGAGGAAGGGGTGTCTTTTTTCCATTCAATGCCCTACGGGCCAGATGTCACCTTAATCGGAGCCAGGAGCTGGAGATACAGCAGCAAACCAGAGAGACCAAATTATTAACTGTTTCCCATTTAACACAATTTGTTTATTAGTTTTTATGAAAATTATGGTATGGTAGTTTTACAAAATTCAATGTATATTTTCTTTCCATTGCATAGGATATAGCCTATAATTTTAATGTTTAATATACAAAACATAGCTTGTGGTTTTTTCCCTTCACAAAGTTTATAATGAATCTTGGAGCACAAAATGTAATTACAGTACATTGTATGGAGAAATTCCAGCCACTTTCGAGCTTTATACTTTATGGCATACTTTCCAAGTACACGTTATAGCAGAAGTGAAAGAAAAACTGTATTTCTCTGAATATTCTATAATCCCTGTCATCACGTGCCTTGGATGTGGACATTACAGGATCAGTCAATATTTGTTTTAAGACAGTATTTTCAACTTCTTTTATATATCTTTTTCTTTCTTTCTTTCTTTCTTTCTTTCTTTTTTTTTTTTTTTTTTTTTTGAGCCCTAATGGAATGTTCTGACCTGGCTGCAAGTTTTGGTGCAGAGAAGCCAACAGAGATTTAGAAATAGGGATGCTCATGTCATCATGACTTATGACAGCTAAAAACAGGAAGCATTTTAGATTCAAACAAAAGGTAGGTGATCAAATTTATTGCTACACATCTAAGTAAATATCACAGTTATTAAAAACTATGAGTCTAAAGAATAATATCATAGGGAATATACTCATGTAAAATGTTAAGCAAAAAGTTTTAAGAGGTTAAGAGGAAAAAAAAAATCAGAGTGCAAAACCACATAGATAATGTAATCTGAATGTCCCTGACTCCTTGCTGCTTAGGTAGTCTATGGACTAGCATCATAACATCACCAGGAACTTGTTAGAAATGCAAGATCTTAGGCTCCACCCAAAAACCCACTGAACCAGAATCTTCAGGTGATTCTTAGGCACATGAAACTCTGAGAAGTATCACCCAGGCCTTGTCGACGACTTAGGGGAACAGCATCCAGTTTACTTTTACAATATGAACCAAAGTTCATTAGCTCATTAGCACTCACTTACCTAATGCAAGACCACTGTCCCCCTCCAAACACACATCCAGTGTCTCTGGGGGACATCGATAAATATAGACTCAGTCACTGGGGTGGTATCCTTACTTGCTCCTCAAGATCCCCAGAATGGTTTTTGATAAAAAATAATGGTTTCTGATTATTTGAAAATGATGTCGAAGAAAGGGGGATCTATTTCTTTCTCCCTGGCAATCCCTCATTGAATATGCCTTTTGTCATCTTTACCTGTTCGTTTTCCTTTCTGCTTCCTCTTATCCCTCAAACATGCCTCTCCTCTCTTACCTAAGAACCCTGAGAGAGTCAAGGAGGAAACCCAGTGTTCCAGAGTTAGGAGTTAACCTAACAAGATTAGGAGTTAACCCTAGAACACCAGGTTACACCAGGCACAGAGAAACAACTGTGTCCTCATGTGCCATGATGGATACCATCACGAAAAGCAACATGCATGCTCTCCCACCCTCCACACTGGGACATGAGCATCACTGTCCCTTTATCATCCTAATTGCCACTTTGCTACGGCACCAGCCTTGCTGATGTGACCCACTCTGGTCCACTGCTAGTTAAAAACTCCCCTCTGACCACTGTCCACATGGTTGGATCCGTTTACCGTGGATGCAAGATGTGACTCTCACTGCTTTATACTGCAGTGTAGGACCCTATAAGGTCACTACTCTCTTGGTAGGCATGTAGGACCTGCAGCGTGGGATCCCACATGCCTACCGAGAAGGAGAAATTGGGGAGGATATGGGTTTAAGCAGAAATTAGACAAGAGATTGGGACTAGAGAACATTTCACCTGAGAGTTTTCAAGAAAAAAGACTTGCCTTGTTATATTCAAGCATAAAGTATATAATACAATGGAAAAACAGAGTAACAGGTATTAGGAGACCTAGCGTCTTGTCCTGGTTCTTTGTGTGACTTTGGGAAAGTCATTCTCAGATGCTTATTTTTCCCCTTTAGGAATATTGGGTACAAATAATTGCATAGCCCATCTCCCAATTCTGGTTAAGTTCACATGAGATGATGTTTGGAAATGAGCTTTGAAATTCCTTAAGTGTAGCATTAGCACTGGTAATATGCAGCACCATGGTAGGAAAAAAAGGTAATCTGCGCTTTAAATTGGCCTCAAAAAATTTCACGCCTGGATATCTGGTGGAACCTGCAAATTGGTATTGTGTATTCTAAAGTCAAGAGTAACCTTGGAGACTGGTCTAGATTGAAAATCAACAGTACATTGGAGAGTGATACACAGCTGCTACCTAGTAAGGGAAATTGAGGCCATCCAGAGAGAAGAAAATGTTTATTGCAGTGGGGTGAACAGGGGGAGTAGCATTCTGTTCTAAAAATATTCAATAAAAGAATAGCCACATTCCATCTTCTCAAACATCTATGCAGGTGCATAGATCCTAAATATAGGAAGATTTTGCATTTCTTAAGGCACCTTGCATGCTATATAGATTTGTAGCAAAATAAAAACCATTATACATTTTAAAGGCTTTGTTGATTTGGTTAAATTAACTGAAGGCATTGTTGACTCCACATAAAATCCGTTTCTCAAAGTTTTTTAGCTTTTTGACTTTTTCATCAATTCTTCTTCAGTTCTGTCATCATTCTTTCCCTCCTTTCTCTTTCAATTTCCTATCTAAAATGTTCCAAAATAATTATGAAAGTCAGAGAGGCATGATGAACCTTTTTATTGGAAAGAGATGAACCTTCCAAACTCATTCTCAGCTCATGATCACAGCATTTAGAATATGTAGTAAAAATTCATATTTTGCAAGTGCCTGCTGCTTAAGCATGCAGAACAGATGTTTCATTTCACAAGTTTTCCCAATTTATTATACATAATATCTCTATTTCTGCAAGACAAACACTGCTTTGGGGAATAGGCCTTTCCATTTCCTTCAGCAAGTTGATGCATGGAAATGGACTGTTGAGTTACCTTCTATTCACCTCAGGAGAGGAGGTTTTCAAATACTGTTTGTTTATTTTCATACAAGGTCATCAAGGGGAAATAGTCACAGTCCCATACTCCTTACCAAAGGCTGTCGCTTCTGCACATGGCATTTCTCTACCTGAAATGCATTCAATTAAATGCACTCATCCTTGCTAGGCCTGGCTTGATTTCACATCTGTGATGTATTCCTTGATGAACATGACATGGAATGGTTCTTTCCAACAGCTAAACACTACCTGATGATGACATTATTTTCATCATTATCATTGGCAACTTAGGAGGGAGAAAGGTGGTATTGGGCAGAAAAGTCATACTAACCTCACCCTGTTGCACTGTAAATTCCCAGAAGGCAGGAGTGGCTTGCACGTGTTTTTAAAACATTGCTTGGTTGATTACATAGGATGGCATTGCTGCTTTGGTAGCCTAACTTTGCTCCTACATCAGGGCCAGAAGAGAAGGGGAAGAAGAAATAAGAAAATAAAAATCAATCCTAAAGAAAATGGTAAGGAGTAAAATTGGAGTTATTGGGGAAGTACAAAAACCTGAGGCAGATAACCCTCAGTTGTGAAGGTCTATTTCTCTCCTGGTTTACACGTATACTCACTTCCGTTTCTCTCCTGTTTCTCTGCCAGCCCACCCCAATCAGAAGACGATTCCCCAACCAACCCTGAATATATGTCTTCTAATTTCACATACTCAAGAATGCCCAAACAACCTAATCTCAGACACTGCTGGGGAGGGGGCAATTGACACGACCTTGAAGGGAAAGCAATTTGGCAGCAGATATCAAGAGTTCTAAAAAGCATTTATACCCACCATCTCAGTAATTCCACATCTGACTTCTATCCTAATTTTTAAAACCTTAAATATGGACAAAGATTTATGCCCCCAGAGTTGCCAATACAGCTTTATTTACACAGAGATAGGAACAGTGCAGCAGTCTAGCATCAGGAGGAGGGACTAAATTATGGGATGAGTCTCTCACTGGAATTTTTACTAAAGTTATTTTAAATTATGTCTTAAAGGCATTTTAAGCTTATTTCATTTTTAGATGTTTTTAAATTAGCATGCAATAAAACTGACTTTTGTGCATACAATTCTACAAATTTTAGCACTCATATAGATTTTGTGTACCTACCAAGAATATAAAAATAAAAAACAGTTCCATCACACCAAAATGTTTCCTCTTGTGATTTATTTGTAGCCACACCCTCTCTCCATCCCTAAGTCCTGGCAACCACCGATCTGCAAAACCTATAGTTTTGCCTTTTCAAGAATGAGACATATATTGAATCGTCAGCATGTAATCTTTTGAGACTGGCTTTTTTCACTCTAGTACCTTTGAGATTCACCTATGTTTGTGTGTATGAATAGTTCATTCGTTTTTTTTTTTTTTAATCACTGAGTAGTATTTCATTGCATAGATGTATTTCTGTTTATCTGCTCACCCACTGGAGAACATTTGGGTTGTTTCCAGTGTTTGGTGATGTATAGAATTGCTATAAACATTCGTGCACAGGATTTTGTGTGAACATAAGTTTTTATTTCTCTAGGGTAAATATGTAGAAGTGGGATTTCTGGCTCATATGGTGTGTTCACTTTCTAAGACATCATCAAATTGTTTTCCAGAGTTAAAGGTATTTTTAATAACAAGAAGTGCTTATGTTATACATGGGAAAGTAGAAAATCAAATTGTATGTAGAGTACAAAATATGCATAGGGAGAAGACTCCAAGGAAATCTGTCAAAATGGAAAAAATGTAGTTGTTTGGCTAGGATTGGATTATAGAAGGCTTTTCTCTCTTTTACTTTTCTGTGGAAACTGTCTCGCGCCATTACCAAGCAGTAAGTAAAAACATCAGGTTTACAGGAAGTATACCAGTCCTTGGGCTTGAAGCCCCACTCCCTCTATTAATTGTAAATGCCTAGTCTTGTCCCAAGAGCCCCTTGACTAGTTTCTTTCTGTAAAAGTAGAGTCATGAAGTCAGAATCGCTTCTTGTGTCTTTGCTGCTCCCCTTCTGTGATGTCTGAGGGTTCCATTTCCTGCCTCTCTGTTAGTCATCGGGCTGTGATGCCCCCAGCTTGCTGCCTGTGCTTCTGGAAGCTTCCTCAGCTGGTCCAAGGCGTTATTTTTCCTCTTGACGACCAGGGGCGCGATCACCGCCTGCTAGCGGCACCTGGTGGCCCTTTTCCCGCCCGGCTCCCAGGCACAGGGAGGGGAGGCCGGCTGGGGGAAGGGGGGCCCTGCCACTGCTCCCAGGACCGCGGTTCTGCTGACCCTGGCCGGAGCCTCTTCTCTTAGGGGCTGATGACTCTCCTTCCATTTCAGCTTCCCAGAGCAACCCCGAATCATCAGGCAGATCTGTTCATGAGGGAAGCCCACTGCGGGCCAGGACCGACTTTCCTCTCACAAGACTCCTAGACCCCCTTGAAATCACATGACGCGCTTCGGTGTCCAGGACATTCTCAGGAGGTTGGGTGGCCCGGTCAGCGCGCGGCACACAAAGACCTCTAGGGGGCAGTGTTGTCTCACACTACATGTTCCTCTACCGGGCTTTAACACACACCGTTAAACTACAACCCAGCCAAAGCACTATTGCGTCTGTATTAAAATACTTTACAATGAGTATGCACTACTATTGCCATCAGAAAAAAAGTATTAGATTACGAATAAGCTAGAGAAAGTGGGGGAGATATCAATATAAAAATATTCACTCATGGAAGACATTGCTTAAAATGTAAAACTATCTTCTGTTTACAGTCTAGTTTAAAAGCCCAAAGTTATATGTCCTTTTGTTAGATTACTAGATGATATGACTCTGATGATATGATTTTAATTCTTCTTGTTTAAAATAGCATTTCCATATTCAAAATAGCACTTCAATAGCACTTTTAAAGCTTCTAAAATCATTTCTGTAATACTCTTAAGTTTTTCAGTGAGAAACTGAGAACAATGCTTCTTCCCTCTCTCTTGTACAGTGATAGCAAAGCACTGAATTTTTGTTAGAACATCTATATGTTAATGCAGACTATTCTAATAAGCAAAAGGATATTGATAACAATTTATATGCAACAGGGCATGAGTTTTGGAGTCTTTTCAGTTGAGCTATTCCACTTATGCTAGTTCACCCACTCCCCTCCTGTGACAGGTGTCCTATTCATCATGAAGGGAGTATGTGGATTTATCAGAGGAGTGGACAAGGAGGAAGACGGTCTAGAGTAGACTGGTAAAGATAACCAACCCATGATGGAATCAACTCAGATGGAAATCAACCCCACCAAGACAAAACTTTATTCATGCACTGAATAGTTATGGAACACATTTCACTTGCCAAGCACTGTTCCAAGTTCTGGGGATACAGTGGAAAACTGCACTTCAAAATTCCTGCTCTCACATTCTGGGACTGGGTGGGAGACAGCTAGGAAAAAAAAATAAACAGGAAAAGTATCCTCTCAAAAATTAAAATAGGATAGAGACAGATTGGTGGGAGCTGCTTTAGTCTGGGGAGTCACAGAGGGCTTCTTTGAGGAAGTGGTAATTTAAGATGAGATCAGAGTAACGTATCCAGCCTTGAGAAGACAAGTGGGTGGAGGGAGTGTTCCAGAAAAAGGAAACACCTGATACAAAGGCTGGAGCAATTCAAATGAGTTCAGAAAACAAAAGGAAGGCCCTGAGTGTCTGGAGCATGGCATCTAGGGATGAAGGTGAAGTCAAAAGAGTATGTAAGAATCTGGTCAAGTATCACTCTCATAGGCCACGGTAGGGAATTTGGGTTTTATTTTACCTCAGTAAGAGATGTAGAATTTCACACAGAGGACTGAAATGGTCTGATAATATTTTTCTAGGAGCCATTCTGACTGCCATTAGAAAGTACAAGTTTGGGAATATGGAGATCACTGAGAAAGCTATGGGGCCGTGTATGGTGGATCACGCCTATAATCTCAGCACTTTGGGAGGTCAAGGCAGGAGGATTGCTTGAGACCAGGAGTTCAAGACCTGGTCTGGGCAACACAGTGAGACCTCATCTTTACAAAAAATAAAAAGCATAAGCCAAGTGCGGTGGCATGTGCCTGTAATCCCAGCTACTCAGGAGGTTAAGGCAGGAGGATCGCTTGAGCCCAGGAGTTCAAGAACACAGTGAGCTATGATTGCACCACTGCACTCCAGCCAGCACAGCAGAGTGAAACCATGTCTTATATACAAATGAAACAGAAAGCTATCACAATAACTGAGACCAGGTGTGATGAGGCATGCACCAGGATTATAGCGGTAGAGATGGAAGGAAGCTCACGGAGTCATGACATCTTTTGGAGAGGGGCTGTTGTAATTAGCCGATTTATTAAATGCACCTGGCTGGGGGGAGATACATCAAAGCACTATTTCTAGCTTTTTAGTTTGAACAACTGAAAGGATTTCCAGAGATGAGAGGACTGAGGAGATTGTGTTCTGGGGGGAAAATTTGGTCTTCAACATGTGAGCCTATTGGATGACCATTTGGGTAATTTCAGGCTTACTCCTCAGCAGCTGCTGTTGGCAGTGTCTGGTCAGATGGGCACACATTGTGTCTAAGCAAGCTGGTCCGATAACGGAGTTTTATCTGGAAGGGGAAACCCAGGGCTGGGCTTAAGATCTAAGGTCAGCAACTTGTCACACCAACAAAGAAATGTCTGTTAAGGCAGTTGATACATAAGCATTTAGAAAGGGTAGCTCCTCAAAGTGGCTTAATTCCAATTAGGTTGCTATTACTCAGTTGACACTCATTTCTTGGCAGAGTTTTCTGATATTTTCTTTAACTCTTTAGAGTTGTACTTCATGTATATTCACATAAATTGAAAACGTTCAGTTAAAAGGGTAAATTAAAAATATAAAACATTTTTTAAAGAAAACAAGTACATGATATAGACTCTACATTTTAATGTAATGTTTCATTAATTGTAATGAAATATTAAAATGTTTCAACATCTTTGAAATTTAAATAGGGAAACGGGGTTTCCATAAAGAGAACACATATAATTAAACACAAAAAGTCTGAGATGAGGGTTAAAATATGGTAAAGCTGTAAAGGGCTGTTAAAAGCATAATGCTGTATTTTTCACCCTCCAATTCTTAAAATGTAATTAAATGTCTTTAGCTTTTGACTGCAAAGCTGGAGAATTTTTTAAATTTTTATTTTTTGTGGGTACATAGATGTATATACTTACAGGGTAGATGTAATATTTTGATACAGGCATGCAATGCGTAATAATCACATCAGGGTAAAAGGGGATATCCATCACCTCAAGCATCTATCCTCTGTGTAACAAACAATATAAATATACTCTTAATTATTTAAAAATGTACAATAAAATTATTTTTGACTATAGTTACTTTGTTGTGCTAGCAAATACTAGATCTTATTCCTTCTGTTTTTTTGTATCCATTAACCATATCCAATTGCCACCCCCCCACCCCTGCTTCCTAGCCTCTGGTAACCATTCTTCTCTCTATCTCTATGTATGAGTTCAATTGTCTTAATTTGTAGCTCCCACAAATAAGTGAGAACAGGTGATGGTTGTCTTTTCTGTGTCTGGTTTATTTCAATTAACATAATGATCTCCAGTTCTATCCATCTTGTTGCAAATGATAGGATCTCATTCTTTTTTATGGCTGAATAGCTGTTCTTGAGAGTCTATGTTCTACTACTGTTATTGAGAGTCCACTGTTTGAACTCCATTGTGTATGTACCACTTTTTCTTTGTCCATTTGTCTGTTGATGGACACTTAGGTTGCTTCCAAATCGTGGCTATTGTGAATAGTGCTGCAATAAACATGGAGTGCAAAACTGGAGAATTTTGAAGTGTAGGAAGAATTCTCTCCTACAGAGATCTTGAATAATCATAGTTCTTAATTACACCCACCTCCTCTTCATTATTTTAAGTATTTTTGTTAATTATTAAGTGATCCTTCTAGTAAGAAGGCTGCCACAGCTTCAGTTTCCTTTTGAGGACTGAGACCTTTCCACCTTAGCAAGCACTTTCCGCGTTGAGGTCTGCAGCGAGAATCAGATTACTCAGAGAACTGAGGGAACCCCAGTTATGCCCTTCCAGATATGGGACCATGAGGGCTGAATTCATGATCTGGAGCCTTACAATACTGCCAAAAAGTCCCAAGTTTCCCAAAGCCAATGCGCAGGAAGAATTTGTCTGGAAAACAACTTCACCTCTTATCACAGGGTTTCTCTGAAATTCTCTCCACCCATCACAGGAGAAAAAGACCTTGGAGAGTGACTAGCAGAATTTAGGCCTACATACTTTGTGCCTGCATACTATTTGAGCAGCCTAGGCACAGGCCAAGGAAAACTCTTTTGTAGAATACACATTATTTGTGGAGCATAATTTGAGAAACTCTGATCCAGGAATATCCAACATTACAGTGGCCTCCTGGATTTCCTACTAACTGGTCCCCTATTAATCTCCCTGCCCTAATTTCCTACCATCCTCCTTCTCACGGAGTCTGCACCAGCCACTCTTGCCTTCCTCAAAAACAGACACACTTCCACCTTGAGGCCTTTACATTTGCCTAGAACACTCTCTAGCTTGATTTTTTACGTGCTTCATGTCTTGGCTCTCATGTCACTGTTTGAACAAGACCTACCCTTATTAACCCCAATTAGTATTGCAAACTTCCCCTTCATCACCCACCCTCACCACCCTCACTATTCTGCTCGTTTTTAAAAGGTACCTATTGTGTTCTAATACATATCATTGGGATATGTTTTATATTTGTTGCATATTGCCTATCTCCTCCCACTGGAACGCAGCTCCACACAGGGTGAAATGTTTGCCTGTTTGTCGATTGCTGATACCCCTGGACTTGCTTCAGGACCTGGCGCATAATAGACTCTCAAGACAGCTGTAGATTAAGTGACTGAATATAGCACACCTGCGAAGACTAAGGCTTGATTTAGTCCCTGTTTTCAACACTAGCACTCCCTCCCCAGGGCTGGTCCTCTCCTAGCACTGCCAGCTTCTGCCAGTCAGTCCTTAGTGGGACATGGCCTGCCCTTGCCCGCACACCTACTCGATCCTCACTCAGTAATCAGCATCCATATTCCACTGTGACTGACCCAGCCACACAGTGCCAGCAACTTGTCCAAGTCAGCAACTCCTCAAGTCTCAAAGTCTTTTCTCAGTCTATACCTTGTCCTTGCATTCTCTCTCCCGTACCCCTCACTGTAGACCTTCAGACACTCACCAATTTCCTGTGCTCTCGGTACCTGGGAAGACTGGCTGTGGGGCAGGACACAAATCTCCCCAGCTACTCTTCCATGCTCCCCTGCCAGAGGATTCCTTTGGTCTGTGATTTTTCTGCCAATTATTAGAAGGAACTAGGCCTGGGATAATACAAACAGCCAAGGAGGAATTTAAAAAGTTACTAAATCTTTTTAAATTCTGTTTTCTCAATTATGTTTTTAAATTTGTACTTCTTGGCTCTTTTTTTGAGATGTTTACATAGAATCATCTTTCCTTATATACTCCCTTTTGGAGGAAAAAGTATTTTCAGAGTTTCTCAATTATTTCAAATAACAGAAAACATTTATTGAGCAATTACAATGTGCTCAGCACCATAATACATCTCTGTGAAAATGAGCTCATTTAATCCTCACAACCTCTCAGTGAAGTAGATGCTGTCAATCTTCCCATTTTGCGGAGGAGAAAACTGAGGCCCAGAGAAGTTATGTGACTCCCGAGGTTACACAGCTACCTAGTGGAGGGCTCTAAATTACAACTTACCAATTTGGGAGTTGAAATTATCAACTGCTATAAAATATCTCTGTACATGAGAGAAGCTGGAAAGTGAGATCATAACCACCAGAAAAATACCACTTGTTAGTGCCTCAGAATAACTACCACTAGTGTGAGTAGAATTACAACACTGGAAACCCAAAAGTGACACGCATGCTATGTTGTCTGATTTTGGAAACATTCTTTATTTTCAGTGGCTGGTGCCATACATTTATTCATTGAGCAAATGTTTTATTGAGTACCTTTAAATGTGATAAAAAGTCTGGCCGCTGTGGAAATAGGTGAGCAAAAGCAAACGCAGCCCTTGCATTCATACAACATGTATTTCTCCCTGAAATCAAATTCCTGGCACTAGGTATCAATAGGCTTGAAAATATTTATAACCATCCAGGCGCAGTGGCTTACACTCGTAATCCCAGCACTTTGGGAGGCCGAGGCAGGCAGATCACCTGAGGTCACGAGTTTGAGACCAGCCTGGCCAACATGGTGAAACTGTGTCTCTACTAATAATACAAAAATTAGCCAGGCATAGTGGCGTGTGCCTGTAATTCCAATTGTTTGGGAGGCTAAGACATGAGAATCACTTGAACCTGAAAGGCAGAGGTTTCAGTGAACCAATATCATGCCACTGCACTCCAGCCTGGGTGACAGAGTGAGACTCCATCTCAAACAAACAAACCAAGAAAATATGTATAACCTATAACCAAGAATCTCATTTCTAGAAATAAAAGTATTCTGAAATATACACAAATTATGCATAGAGATGTTTGTCAGAACATTGTTTATAATAGTGATAAATTAGAAACAACTCATGTGTCCTAGGTAAATCATTAGGTAAATTGTGGTACACCACACATTGAAATATAATGGTCATTCATAATAAGGTTTTCAAAAAGTTTTAATATTGTGAACAAATGCTTAAATTATAATGTTAAAAATGAGAAAAGTAAGCTACAAAACAATCTGTTTAGTATACTTTGTGGTACATAAAATAATATATATGACATTATTTGGATATGCTAGAGTAAACTATATGATATTAACATTTTTATAGGTCAAAAGGATCAAATATCAGCAATTTCATAATGGAAAAAAAATCTGAAAGCAGAAAAGCCAAAGTATTAATGTGAGAATTTCTTGATGGTGGTATCATCAACAATTTTCACTCTTTTTCTTCTATTTTTGGCATTTTCCAGTTTTTAATAATGTATGTATATTACTAATAAAAACATTATTGTAAAACAAAAAGAGAATGAATCTTCCTCTTTCAGCCACTTTACTAAATCATAATGCTAAATGCAGTCTGATTGAGTACCTGTAATCCACCACGCCAGTGAGAGCAGCAAATGTAGCAATGGCCTATAATTCCATTTTATACATACTGCAATAGATATTCAGCCCAGAGTGATATTTCAAGACAGCAGTTTCTGAAGCAGGGAGTGGGTTCAGATAAAAAAGATGCCAGATTGTCAGTGCTTCATAATAATAGAAAATGACTGTTTTATACTGACTGCCTTAGAGATAGGTTGCTAGGACCTAACTCGTAACATTTGCAAGGAAGATGCATACATTTCTTATTGATGATCTCAATTACTTCTAAAGCATTTTTGAGAAAAATAATATTTTTAGGACAAAAATAAAAGTATGTTATAAAGTCCTAGCACTTGAGGACAATGGGAGAGAAAGAGTTTATATGCTGGCAAGAGGGTGTTTTTTTTTTGTTGTTGTTGTTTTTTTTGATGAATGAACTGAAATAACTTTTCAATCTTTTATTAGTGCTAATGAATGGTCACATCTGTTTTCATGGAACAATGGAGAATTAAATAAGTAAAATAGGTGATTTTTTCAAAATTTAATATAACTGTTCCTTTTACACTTACTTTTAACTTTGTAAGTTACTCTCTTACTCTATGTATAATATAGAATATACTGGCCTATAATCTCATGGAATACAATGAGAATATACATACACTAAAATGTGTATGTATACATATATACACGAGCTCCTTATCATTGAGTTGGGACCTTCTTTTCTTAAGCCCAGGAGGCTTTTTCTTCAACTCATTCTCCTGTGTCCTCTCCTCAGAGAGATCGTCCCATGTTGATTCAGATTCCAAGTTCTCTCCAGTCTAATTCTCCTTCAGCCTAATTCTTTCTTACAGCATCCTGTTCTTGGCTTTCATTTAATTTCTCAAAATTAATATTTTGCATATATTTGTATGTGTATAATTTTGCATATATTTGCATGTATGCATACACACACACAATTTACAGTTTGAGTGCTTACTATATGCCAGGTACTATGTTGAGACTAGGTTATAGATCAGTGAGCAAAACTGACAGGTCTCTACAGCCCAGTAGCAGAGACAGACAGACATGCAAATATATGCAAATTTATCAATTGTGAGAAATCAAATGAAAGCCAAGAACAGGACACTGTAAGAAAGAATTAGGCTGAAGGAGAATTAGACTGGAGAGAACTTGGAATCTGATCAACATGGGACAATCTCTCTGAGGAGAGGACATTTACACAGGAGAATGAGTTGAAGAAAAAGCCTCCTGGGCTTAAGAAAAGAGGGTCCTGCTCAATGATAAGGAGCTAGTGGTATTGAGAGAAGGTCAGTCGACCAGGAGTTTTCCTGAGCACGGCAGAGGGTCATCAAATGGTTTGGAAGGTAGGCCTACACCATGTGACTCAGAAGTCTACAGGTCATGTGAAGGATTTATCCGAAGTAGAATAGGAATGTGCTAAAGTATTTTAAACACGGAAAGGTATGACTAGAGAAACATTTTTAAAGCATTATTCTACTGAAATATTCTACTGGGCTCTACCAATTCTACTATTGTATTGGGTGAAATTCTGTGATGTCTGGTGTTTGCTTTAATAAAGATTCCAGATATAAAGAAAGAAAAAATATGGGAGTGGCAAGGGAAAGGATAACAGATAAAATAAAACTGTCAAAACACTGAAAATTGCTAAGACTAGGTGATAAGTATATGGGGATTTGTTATACATCTTGTGTTTGGAGTATGTTTGAAATTTTTTATAATGAAAAGTTATTTTTCAAAAAGATAAAGAATGAACTTTGGCTATGAGATTACCATCTCAATTTTGCCACTTAGTATGTGATTTTAAAAAAGTAAATTTTCTTCTATAATCTTTATTTTCACATGTATGGAATAGTGATAATGACAGTACATACCTCATAGGCCTGTTAAATATATTAATGCAATAATAGCAGAGAGTTTAGCTCATAGTAAAAATCTGTGGAATGTTAACTATTATTTTGGTATTAACTCCAGGCACATTTATTATATATATATATATATATATATATATATGTGTGTGTGTGTGTGTGTGTGTGTGTATATATATATATTTTTTTTTTTTTTCTTTTTTTAAGACAGAGTCTCACTCCATCACCCAGGCTGGAGTGCAGTGGTGTGATCTCAGCTCACTTCAGCCTTTGCCTCTTAGGTTCATGTGATTCTTGTGCCTCAGCCTTCCAAGTAGCTGGAATTACAGGTGGATACCACCAGGCCTGGTTAATTTTTGTATTTTTTGTGGAGATGGGGGTTTCACCAAGCTGGTCTCAAACTCCTGACCTCAAGTGATTCTCCCTCCTCAGCCTCCCAAAGTGCTGGGGTTACAGTCATGAGCCACTGTGCCTGCATATAAAAATACATAAATAAATATATTAAATATATATTTAAACCATTCTGGTGTCTGCATGGAGAATTGGTGGGAGCAAGGAACGGTGATATAAAAGATCAGTTAAGAGCAATTGCTGAGTTCAGCTGAGTAGCACTGGAGCAATGGAGAACGAGTGAAATCGATTAAGGAGCCACTGGAAAATGGTTGGTGCTGAAAGCCCTGCAAAAAAACAGGATCTCCTGAGAAAGTTCCCGGAGTTCTTGACTCCTCCCACTTTTTTTTTGCCATGGACTCCTTTGCCTGTGGTAAAGCCTATGACTCCTGAGAATGATGTTTTAAGATGCATAAAATAAAATACGTGAGATGACACAGAAAATTATCTTGAAATACAATTATTAAAATGTTTAAAAAGTAATTTTTAACATAGTAAAAAGTTTTTTTATTAATATATTAAGTAACTAGATCCAGAAGCCTAATAACTACTGAAATATTGAGGTGGGGATGAGCATATATATTTATGCTATCTAACCATAATGTGATTGATTCTTTGTATTAGTAACTGTCACAGTTCACTTTCCCCAGAAAGCAGAATCTATGTTGGAGATTGTCATTTGGGGAGTTTGCTAGGGAATGCTCTTGACATCAACATGAGGGAAGGCAGAAGGCAAGGTGGGGCTGGTCAAAGATTACATCACCCTTCAGAAGTGCCCTGAATCAGAGAAGAGGGCCAGGTGTTTATTACCCAGCTGAGGTGGCTCTCTGCAACTGAGGCCATTTCCCTGGGGTTGACAGCTGAGGGCACTCTACCAACAGCTTTCATAGTAGCTGGGGGTAAATCCTCATTTCTGAAAGAAGATCTGAGTGTCACATTATAACATCAATCACAGCGACAAAGTTACAGGTTCTGCAAGTTCCACTGTGGCTTGCTGCCTGCATTCACAGTTGAAGAAAAGACTGAATTCCAGTTAGAGATTAGTGGAAATGAAAATGTAATTTAAAAATCCTATCCAAATTCAAAAACCTTACATGGACCCCAGGTTAGGAATACTTGTGAGCAAGAAGGGGGCCCATATTCAGAGAGGCTGATCAGGCTGTGTTGTTTGCTGGAACACAGTAGGCTGTCTTCTGCTACAGGGAAAAATGAGCAGATTGAACTTAAGCATTAAAATTTTAAAAATGAGCAGGGAAAGTCTGTTTTTCAGAGCAAGAATGATGCCTAGGAACAAAGCAAGTCAGACATGATAGAGTCCACAGTCCCAGAGAGAAAGACACAGATTGATGTGCAGCTGCCCAAGTCTACTTTAGAATTACAGATTTTAATCCCTCATGAAACCAAACTCCACCTCCAGTTCTTGGTGTAGGAACACTCCTATGTCTTTATAATGTTATTTTCTCATGTAAGCTAGTTTAAGTAGGTTTCTGCTGCTTACAACTAACGTATCTTGTTGAATACAGAGATCCTTTAAAACTCCTCCCCTTAACACACACATACACAGAAATTCTTGAAATTTGCAGGAGTTTGGGGTGAGGAGCATCTAGCAAGGAACATGGAGTTGGGAATGGTTGAAGCATTGGTGCTGGGATCTGTCAAGGTTCTGAGCTCTCCATGAAGTATTGGCTTTCTCTTTGTTGGCCCTTGCTATATTGTATAATTCACCTGCAAAACAACTTATTTTTAATGTAGTACTGTGATCAGCTTCAACATCTTGATGATTAGCATGCCTTAAAATGAGAATAAAGATAGCTATTATATTTTTAAATTTGACAGAGTAGTGCAGGCAATAATGAAATAGTATTCATCCGAATAGCAATCTTTATTTTTAAAATCCAAAGGCACTCAATAATGTGCTCTGTGCACTTTGCTATTATGATGATATATAGCATATAAAATATTAAGCGTGTCTAACATTTAATTTATTTCAATCATACCAATCCATCAAGATATAATAAATCAACAAAACCAAAAACTCCCTCCCAAACATTACCTATTGAACTACTCTTAGCCTTTTTTATGTAGTCATGAAATTTGAAAATTGCCTCTAAATTAACGTAGCTATTCACACATTATTTTCCCCACTAACAAAAGAAATGCCACTGTAACAGTTGCTTAGTACTTTTTAATATGAAATTGCTGTTAGTGACAGATTTTAAAGCATGTAATTTGTCTCAACACATGTGTCATTTTATTTGTAAAAACTCCCAGGACTGAAGAATGAAGTTTCAAAAAGTTATTTACTGTGTCTATTGTGTTGGTTGATGGAAAACAATCAACGAACAGAACTGTATGATGGTCTATAAGATTTAGAATTATACTATTGTTATAGAGGGGAAATGAAAGACATTTCTTCTGTACCAGCTTCCCCTACCCCACCACTCCTAGTAAGAAGTGGAAAATGAATATACTAAACAAACGTACTTGGATTTGATTTTATGATTTGATTTTTATGATGCAACGTCTTGTAAATGGGAGCAGATTCCTAAAAAAATTACAGTGTCAGCCCAGTTCTACGCACCCTATCCCCAGTTATTTTGAAAAGAGGCTCTTGTAAACCAACTGTGCAGTCACCTCTGAATATAAGGTTTGGAAGGAGTGTCTTCCAGGACCTGCCCTTGGCCTGACCCAGCAGATAGCCATCCAATTCTTTTTAAACATTTTTTGCGTTAGAAGACACAGGAAGTAGTAAGTATTACACAGAATACTTAGGCACAGAAGACACAATAAGTAATAAGATATGTCTCTTAAGGGGCTCACAATTGTGAAAAGAGATTATTAGAGAAACAGAGTTAAAGCTTCTAGTGGAGGTGACAGTTGAAGGGTGTGGTGCAACCAGTCTCTGGTCAAAATGAAACCAATTTGGCCAGGGGGATCAGAACCCAAAGGAGTTGTAGTTGGTGAAAAAAGGAAGCAGTAAGTAGAGCAAAGATGAGTTGTCCAACTCCCTTTGATTGCTCTCTCTCCTGGGGAGAGAACAACAACCCCTCACTCCTTCAGACCAATCAATACGTGTTTGCCCTTGAGATAGCTTTCTTTAGTGTCTCAGGGGAGCTAGGAGACAGAAAGGCTAGGGTCATTGTAATTCTTGCCTCTGCCAGGGCCTTAGCCAGAGATCTGGAAGGACAACAGACTCTTCCCTTACGTGCTGCTAGAAAACTGGGTGTAACATTCTTTTCTTTTCTTTCTTTCTTTTTTTTTAAGAGACAGGGTCTCACTTTGTTGTCCAGGCTGTAGTGCAGTGGGGCAATTGTGCCCACTGCAGCCTTGACCCCCTGGGCTTAAGTAATCCTGCCTCAGCCTCCTGAGTACCTAGGACAACAGGTGCTCACTGCCATGCCTGGCCTTTTTCTTTTTTTTTAATTTTTGGTAAAGACAGGGTCTCATTATGTTGCCCAGGATGGTCTTGAATTCCTGGCCTCAAGTGATCATTCTATCTCAACCTTTCAAAAATGCTGGGATTATAGGCATGAACCACCATGCCCACCTGGTTGTAACATTCTTTAAATGTTGACTCCATTGGAGTGACCAGCAGAGCTTTCCATGCCTCTTGATCTGTACTCTGCTATAGTTAGGATGTTTGTCCCCTTCAAATCTCATGTTGAAATCTGTTCCCCAATGTTGGAAGTGAGGTTTAGTGGGAGGTGTTTGGATTATGGGGATGAATCCCTTATAAATAGATTAATGTCCTGCCATGCTGGAGATAGTGAGTGAGTTCTCTATTAGTTTTCTCAAGAGCTGGTTGTTTAAAAGAGCCCAGTGCCTCCCTCTCTCCCTTGCTTCCTCTCTCACCATGGGATCTCTGCACACACTGGCTCCCCTTCCCCTTTTGCCATGAATGGAAGCGACCTCCTGCCTTAACCTGATGCGGATGCTGGTACTGTGATTTTTGTACAGTCTATAGAATTGTGACCCAGACAAACCTCCTTTTCTTTATATATCACCCAGCCTCAGATATTCCCTTACAGTAATACAGATTAAGACACTTCCCACCTAGTTGTCTCTCAGAGCTCATTATGCTTGTTCTTCTTACATGTGTTCTACTTTAGTTGCTTGGGTCCCCTCACTTTTCTCAACACACAGGCTGGTGCTCCTTCCTGCCTTTGTACTGCTGTCCCCTCTCCCGGGAACACTCCTCCTTTAGTGACCTGAATGGCTCAGCACTTCGCCTCCTGTAGGTCTCTGCTTTGGTGTCACCTTCTCAGTGTGACCTTCCCTGACCATCCTGTTTGACACTGGCCCTACTTATCTCCAGTGTTCCGTCTTTCCTGCTTGATTTTCCTCTGTTGTACTCATCCCTACCCCCATACGTTGTATTCTTCTTTTTAATTTGTTTATTGCCTTTTTTCCTCCTTTAGACCACAAGCTCCATGAGGACAGAGATTTTGGTCTGCTTTATCCTCTGATCTCTCCCCAGCACCTAGCACATTTTACCTGGTACATAATACAATTTTTTTTTTTGAGACAGGATCTTGTTTTGTCACCCAGGCTGGAGTGCAGTGGCATGATCATAGCTCACTGTAGCCTCAAACTCCTGAGCTCAAGTGTTTCTCCTGTCCCAGCCTTTTAAGTAGCCAGGACCACAAGTGTGGGCCACCATATCTGGCTAAGGTTTTTTGTTTGTTTGTTTGTTTTTTTAACTATTTCTAGATATGGGGTCTTGCCATGTTGCCCCAGGCTGGTGTCCTGCCTGGGGATCAAGCGATCCTCCTGCCTTGACCTCCCAAAGTACTGAAATTATAGTTGTGAGCCACTGTGCCTAGTCTACAAATATTTTAAATCATTAAATATAATTTCAAAACTTTTCCTTTTTGTAGAATATGCACCCCAAATGACCAACGTTTGAATTGTTTTCTCACCCTTTTTTTTGTAGGGTGAGCTTGCTCATAGTCATATGTGCGGACCAATACTGGGTTTTCTGATTCCTTTATTTATTCAAAAATTATCCTTTATGGTGACTTTATTACTGAGCCCTTCCTCTTCTGCTTCTGGAGTCTACTATGGAAGGAGTAAATCCAGTTAAGGTGCCCTTCTGTAAGGGGAGGCCTGCTAAGTGGGTCTTCTCTAGATAGTGAGGAGAATTAGTGAGTAAGCAATATAGACCAGAATGTGTATAATACTGGAAGGGTCCTTTAACTCAGAGATTTGCAAAGATGACCAAAGCATTTATCAGTAATTTTATGTCAATGGTGTAGGAAGAAAATTATGTCCAATTTTTACCAGGAATTATTTCAAATAAGCAAGAGGTTTCTGGTATACATTTTCTCTTCCTTTTCACTAAGTATCTACCAAAGCAAATCATTTATAGAAAAAGGGAAGTTATGAAATTATCTCTCTTTCTTTTGTTTCTTAAGAAAACTGGGGAAAGCCCTTAGACTCGTTTGGCTAGGAGGATGGTTTCTGTTTATATATTTTCTGGTCTCGTTGTCTCTTCTGCCATCCTTGGGTTTTGGTTTTTATATTTAGGTCACTGACTTCCTGGACAATTATTTCCTGGTTTCAGGAAGGTCTCCATTGCTACCCATTCCAAGTCCACTCTATCCATGGTATCTGTCTTTCGTGCGTATGCTGTGTGAAATTTTGGCTGCTGGTTCTTCACCCCTTGGAACAGGCTCTGCTTTTCTTTCACTATGTTCTCTTCAAGTACTCCCTGTGCTGCTCAGCACTGTCTGTCCAGGTTCTTCTGGGGCTGCTTGTCACAAGAGGGCCAATCCTTCTAGTGTTTGGGATTGGGGTTTGGAGTGACTTCCAGACTGAGAGTGAGATGAAAAATAAAAAATGTTGTGTACTGGGCAGAGGAAATAATGGTGCTTCTTGGGGGTGAGGTGACATAAGGGTAGGGGACACTGGGATGCACTGCCTAGATGTGTCTTCAGGAAAGGTTTATTCTCCTTTAGGAAAGACCAAATCTCCTAAGGACTTACTTTCCTTGCTGCTAGATGATAGCTCTCTGGGTCACTTCCATTGGGGCATTGCCTCAACTGCAGATAGCCTCCTTGCCTGAGGTCACAGCCCCTGCTGGAGGCCCACAGCTAGTGGTTGATGGACAAGAGGTATGAAGATTGAGACTTCTCTTGCCCCAAGTCAAGTTACCTCGGAAAGGTCATCTTATCTTTAGAACTCCCTGAAGGATCAACTGAGGCTTTGAGGCTCTGTTGCAGTTTGACTTCTATCACTGCTCCATTCTGCTTTTTTTCCGTGCATGTTGACCACACGGGAACACTCTAATAAACCTCCTACACATTGGTCTCCATCTTGGAGTTGGCTCTGCAGGCAGTTCAATGCTGTGTTATGGTGTTACACATCTTCACTGTTTTTTTTTTTTTTTAAACCATCTCCCAGCAATCTCAGCATGTTCTTTTATTCAAATTGTTCTCTCAATACTTTCCCCCATGACAGCCACAGAAAATGGAGGATCTGCGCAGATAATCAAGGAAGAGATTCAGGCATCAGGGGAAACAGGCAAAGTTCACTGTGGGAACTAAGGGTTGAGTATGGAAGGGGGCTCAGTAAGAATCTGCTAGAACTAGGGTAAAAGTGAGGGCTGAATCAGCAATAGATTAGCATTGTGTGTTACATATCTTCCAGCTAAGGAGAGGTTTAGTCTCAGAGTCTGGGGAGCCAAAATGAAGTAAGAGGAAAAGGTAGGAGGAGGGAAGTTTGGATCTTAGAGGTCAATGGGTTAGAAATAGAGACAGGAAACTAGGCAAGTGATACAAGATTCACACACACACACACACACACACACACGCACGCACAGGACTGTATTTGCGAAAAGAACTATACCCTTGAATTAGCTCCCCCTTTCAAGGTTCTACTCTGCAAAATTAAAGATGAGCTTTCTTATTAAAAATCTCCTGACAGATTCCTCGCATTCATTCTCCTAAGATACATTATATACAGGGAACAGAGCTGCAGGAAACATAATGGAAACCAGAAATACAAGGTAATCTATATTTATGAGCTCAGGAAGGAAGTGTCAGCCAGTGTCAGGAAACAAGAAGGGGGATGTTAGGGTCCAGAAAAGGAGCAGGTAGAGGAGGCTGCTGACTTTGCTTAGTTCCATGAGACTTGGAGAATTTGCATTTTGAGTGGCTCCAGCAGATGGTGCTGCTCCAGTCGAGAGCAGGAAAATCATTTTGTATGTTTACAATTCTGAACAAATATGATTTGTAAAATTCAAACCTTATCTTCTCAGACATTAATATATGTACAGACACTAGGCGTTTATAGCAAATCCTAATCTTGGTTTCATCAATGGTCACCTATCTGGGTCATTCTTTTTTCATACAGTGGCATGCTATCGACAAATTTCATGACTTTTCTCTTGCCAGTTCCTCCTAGGACAATGGGATTTGGAGTCAATCCTGCGGTAATTGCTAGCACCATCACTGCTCTGTCTTGTGTGCTTGCATAGTAGCCTATCTGAAAAACATCTTCAGAAATACCACTGTTAATGCTTTGTCTGCTTCTATAAATATATTAAGGTTTAAATATATACCTAATTGTATATAAGAGCCATAATAATATGAATAATATTACACTGGCAGGAAATAAGTCAGTAAATCACTCAAAGGTCATCGTCCTGGTGCGCGAGGACTGCCATAACAAAATACTTCAGATGGAGTAACATAAACAACAGACATTGATTTTTTCACAGTTCTTGAAGATGGAAAGTCCAAGAGAAAGGTCTGGCAGCAGTGTCAGTGAGGACTCTTTCTCTGGCTTGTAGATGGCTGCGTTCTCACTGTGTTCTCAAGGGGTGGGAAGAGATTCTCTCTCTTACTCTCCCTCTCCCCACTTCTCTTTCTTTCTTCCTCACTCGTCCCCATCCTGACCCCCTCTCTGACTCTTCTTACAGGATTAGCAATCCTATCAAATTAGAGCCTTACTCTTATGGCTTCTTTTAACCTTAATTGCCTCTTAAAGGCCCTGTCTCCAAATACAGTCACATTAAGAATTAGGGTTTCTTTTTTTTTTTTTTTTCAAATAAATAAATAAATAAATAAAAAATAAAATAAAATAAAAAGAATTACCAATAATCTATTTAAAAAAAAAAGAATTAGGGTTTCAACATAATGAATTTTAAGTTGACACAATTCAGTTCACTGAAATCACTAAATACAAAATACTACAAACCTAGCTGTGCTGGTAATGGTAAAAAGTGGGAACTGTCACATATTTTCATCAGACGTAATACCCATTACCCTTGACTCTAATCCTAATGTGTGAGAAAATAAATTTTTGTTTATTTTTAGAAATGACTGAGGATTTCCAGCCACCAGGTAGTTTTCAAAATGTTTCTTTCTCCTTTTTTGTTTGCTTCCAATTTTTAAAAATTTCCAACCTACAGAAAAGTTGAAAGAATAAACGTCCATATGTAGACTTAACACCAACTGTTGACATTTGGCCACATTATCTTACTCTCCAGCCTTTCAGGTTGGAATGTAACTTTAAGGACATTTGAGTCAACTCTCATTCCATACACAATCTCGGTACAAGGGATCGTCGGCCTCTAAGATCTCTGGTGATGAGGAACTCAGCTACCTTTGAGTCAGCGTCTTGTGTTTTTTAGAGGCCTCTGGTTGTCACTAAGTTTGTGCTTAGAGTCTGAAGCCTGGCCCTCTATAACTTCTACCAGTTGGGCTTTATATAACCCTCCAGCTAAACAAACACTAATTCTGGTTCCTTTCTTACACGATAGCTTTATAATGTTTGAAGGCAGTGCTCATGTCCCCTTCTTTAGTTTGAGAAATAATGACAAGCTAGCTGTTATTCCTTTATCCATGCTTTATTTGGAGTGGTAAGGAGTCCTTACTTGCTTGAGTAGTAGGGTCACATATTTACAAAGCACCACTGAAATTCCATAAGACAATGATACTTCCTGATTTGCTCGAATGGATGCAGTCTTTCTTTGCTCACTGTAGCTGGCCCAGTCTCTTTGGGGTTTGTGGAGATCAGGAGTCCCCCAGGACAACCCTCAGGTTCAATAATTGATAGAACCCACTGAAAAGTGTTATACTTGCAGTTATGGTTTATTACAATTAGAGGAAAGAAATGAAAATCAGCAAAGGGTAGAGGCACGATGTGGCCTTTCCACGTGCAAAGCTTCTAGTTGTCATATCACAGGGGAACTCTGGACAGTGCTAACTCCTCCCAGCAACGATGTCGGGCAATATGCAGAGTACTGCCAGCCAGGGAAACTCACCAGAGCCTTGGTGTCTGGAGTTTTTAACTGGAGCTTGGTTACATAGATATGGTTGACTGCCAGTAGATGATATGGTTGATCACCCATTGACCACCTTAGCTTCCAGCCCTCCAAAGTTTGGGTTGATACTGCAAAGCCCAGGGCCCCACCATAATCAACTTGTTAGTATAGACTCAGGTAACACAGTCTTATCAGGCAGAACATTCCAGAGGCTTGAGGATTATTCTCAGGAACAAAGGCCTAACTTCTCTTTGTGCAAAGTTAATTCTTTTCCACACAGGGTAGATTAGTTATCTTACCAATAACCCCTTTGTTGATTTCCTACTTCTCTACAGATGATGTTTGGGCATGTGGATCCCACTGTGGCGGGGGAGATGAGCCTTCATTTGAGTGCAGGGCCTATCCTGTCTCCTGTCTCTGCTCTGAAGTGGCTGAACCAGTTAGGTTCCCAGAGCCTTGCAGTGGTCTTTTCCAAGTGCAGTATTGCTCCTAGGCTCAGCTAGATCCACCCTACCTCACATCTGCAAGGACTGCAGATGCCACCGAGTTCAGCCAGGTCCTCTCTGTAGCCCCCCAGCTTAGGCTTGTTATAGCCCCTGGCCTTGGCGTTACTGTTATCTATCTTACCCCTAACTACAGAGGCTCCATTATGGCAGGTCCTGAAGCTTCCATTTCTGTTACCTGCCTTGTCTGGTTCTACAGGGGGGTCTGGGAACTTCTGGAGCCCTTGTATGCCTTTTAAGAGGAAAGGCAAGTTTGTGAGTGGGAACACAGGCCCTCTCTCTGCTGAACCAGGCCTCCTTGCCACCTTCCTTGTTCTGTGGTAGCACCAGGTTGGTGTAAGCCATTCTACACTACAGTCTCTTCTCAGAGTGCTGAGCTAGGACTGGGGCACAAGAACCCTCTGCTTTTGCATCTGGCTCTCTCCCAGTTTATGTACCACATCCTCTTCTTCCCTCTTCCAGACTGTTGCCTGGAGTGGGGCAAGCCAGGACACAGTGTCTGCCCACTTCCTTTTGCTACCATTTGCCTTCTGTTACTTTTCCCACAATCCACCAGGTCAGCAGGAAGAACTTCATCTATATCAGGTTTTCCTCTATCCCGATTAAGGATGTATTTAGGCTATATTAGTTGCATAAGAGAACCAGATACAAAGAAGGGGAAAGAATCGCTGGGCATGGTGGCTCACACCTGTAATCCTAGCACTTGCAGAGGAGGCCAAAGCAGGCAGATCACTTGAGGCCAGGAGTTTAAGACCAGCCTGGCCAACATGATGAAACCCTGTCTCTACTAAAAATACAAAAATTAGCTGGGTGTGATGGTGCATGCCATAATCCTAGCTACTCTGGAGGCTGAAGCAGGAGAATCACTTGGACCCGGGAGGCAGAGGTTGCAGTTTTCTGAGGGGAAAGAAAACTATTAATATTTTCAAAATATTATCTCTATTACACTTGTATAAAGAGTTCAGTAGCAATGAAAACCTGACCCATGGAGAACGGAAAAACTTCCTCCTCTTTTCCGTTTTTCCCTACTTGCCGTCTTTCTTATAGCCCATAGACTTCACAAATAGCTTAGCAACTACAAGGTCATAGTTTTTGAAGTGGAAGACAGCTCATGTGATTCATTGGAAAGTTAATTTTCATGGTAATGATAATAGTTGCCATTTATTTGAACTCTATGTACCAAGTATTGTGCTGACTTCATTTAATTCCCCCAAAGCCCTATTACTATACCATTACACCCATTTAACTGATGAAAAAACAGGATCAGAGAAATTAAGTAATTTGCCCAAAGTCCTTTAGCTGGCACTAGAATTTAAAGCCAGTACCATTTGACGACAGAGTCTATGTACTACCACCCTAAACTACCTTTTGATGAGGCATTCATATTTGTTTTCTTTGTAATTGCCATATGAAGGCATTCAATAAAGCACTACTTTATGCTCAGTTGCACTCAGTTTTGCAAGCTTCCAAGGATCCCTTGGCAATGAAGGAGTAAACGCGGCACTTAAAACGGTCTGGTCTGGCATTGGCATGTACCCTAAAAATGCTGCTGGTATTACTGAGGAAACCAGCCACTTGGGACTCTACCTTCCTAATCGCTGCTTAAGGGAACTTGTAATGAATCTAATTGGAAGCATCTACTTGATTCCCTACAGGATTATATCACATAAACCAGAGTAAAAGAGGTGCTAAAATCAATAAATGAGAGAGAAAGAGCTGAAAATACAGAGCTAAACATAGGAAGACAGGCGGGGCCTTGTAACTTTGTAGTTCAGGAGAAAAGTCTTGGGTACTTTTTGATAGCTGTTATATGTGCAAAAAAAAAGGTGTGTTTGGGTATGGGAACTATGAGCACATATTTCTTTAGACATTTGATAATGTAAACTATGGTAATTTCTGTAGATATCAGTGAAAAATGTGTGGTGCTGATCTATTCAAAGGGCAGCACTATGGGCAGATTTCAGATCATACTGAGAACTGAGGCATGTGACTGTGATCAAGATTGTACCGGAGCCATCATTTGGTTATTCATTTACCTGTTACAGAGTTGAGCTGGGGCTGGGTGCAGTGGCTCATAGCAGCAGTCTCAGCACTTTGGGAGGCAGAAGTGGGAGGATCACTTGAGCCCAGGAGTTTGAGACCAGCCTGGGCAACATAACAAGACCCTGTCTGCACAAAAAAAAAAAAAAAAAAAAAAAAAAAAAAAAAAAAAAGTTAGGCTAGGCATGGTAATTCACACCTGTAATCCCAGGCCAAGGTGGACGGATCACTTGAGGTCTGGAGTTCAAGACCAGCCTGGCCAATGTGATGAAACTCCATCTCTAGTAAAAATATAAAATTTTAGTCAGGCATGGTGGAGCACTTTGTAGTCCCAGCTACCTGGGAGGCTGAGGCACAAGAATTGCTTGAACCTGGGAGACGGAGGTTGCAGTGAGCCAAGATCCAGCCACTACATTCCAGCCTGGGTGACAGGCTGCCCCACTCCTCCAAAAAAATTAGCCAGCAGTGGTGCCTGCCTGTGGTCTTATCTACTCAGGAGGCTGAGGTGGGAGGATTGCTTGAGCCCAGGATGTCAAGCTGTAGTGAGCTATGATCTCACCATTGTACTCCAGCCTGGGAGATGGAGTGAGACTCTGCTTGTTTTCTTTTTTTCCTCTTTTTATGGGTAGGATTAGGGTGGGTGGAGATGATATAGGGGAAGTCATTAGGGAGCAGAGGGCTAAAGATGGGGAAACGTGGTGTGTGTTCTGGGGCATTGAGGGTTATTTCCTCCAGCTAGACTTTCAGAAGAAGGAAAGAAAAGGAGAGACAAAGCCAGAGGAGCTGAGCAGGATCAAACTGTGTAAAATGATGACTGCTAGGACCCCAGAACCAGTGCTCTGTGTGAACCAGCGGCACTGGGAGGGTCTGTGAGTAGGATAATCAGTGAGGAGGTTCTGAGCTTGGGTTGGGCAGTAAGGATAACTTTTTTATATTTGCTGCTTCCATGGCTCCAGTAACAATACAGTCTGTCAGTCATCTCTTGCCTCATGGCTGTTTCCACTGTGTCTTGCCGCTTTCTCCTCTTGGTAAGCCTCTACCATGCCCTAGAGTTGTATCTTTTGTCTTCCTCTTCTCTCCACAATCTCTCTTCATTAGGCATCTTAAAAACGTCTTGTATTTTATTTTATTTATTTTTTGATACAGAGTCTCACTCTGTTGCCCAGGCTGGAGTGCAGTGGTGCAATCATAGCTCACTGCAGCCTCACCCTCCACACTCAAGCAAACCTTCTACCTCAGCCTCCCAAATAGATAGGACTCCAGGGGCACACTACCACAACTGGCTAATGTTGTTTTAAAATTATTTTTACTTTTACTAGAGACAGGGTCTTACTATGTTGCTCAGGCTGGTTTCAAACTCCTGGGCTCAAGCAATCCTTCTGCCTCAGCTTCCCAAAGTGCTGGGATTATAGGAATGAGCCACAACACCCAGCCAAAATGTCTTTTAGTAGTTTCGTTTCAGCTCACATTTCTGGGGAAATGGTCCTCAATGTCTCCTCCAGAGAGCAATGTTATCAGGATGGTAGTGGCAGCTGCCAGACTGCAAAGAATAAAAAAGGAGGCTCTGAATTAGAGAATTAGAGGCAGTGATCATCGGTAAAAGGAGAAGAGAGTAAGATAGACTTTTATTGTTTCCTCTCTCTTTCTCCCTTCCTTCCTTCCCTCCCTCCTTTCTTTCTTTCCTTTCTTTCTTTCTCTTTCTTCTTTCTTTCTTTCCTTCTTCCTTCCTTCCTTCCTTTCTTTCTTTCTTTCTTTCTTTCTTTCTTTCTTTCTTTCTTTCTTTCTTTCTTTCTTTCTTTCTCTCTCTCTCTCTCTCTCTCTCTTTCTTTCTTTCT
>NW_022436998.1:8164762-8194955 GCF_009761245.1 Sapajus apella
CTTTCTTTCTTTCTTTCTTTCTCTCTCTCTCTCTCTCTCTTTCTTTCTTTCTTTCTCTCTTCTTTTTCTTTCTTTTCTTTCTCTCATTCTTCTTTTTTTTGTGAAGTCTCACTTTGTCACCCAGGTTGAAATGCAATAGTGTGATCTCAGCTCACTGCAACCTCTGCCTCCCAGGGTCAAGTGATTCTCGTGCCTCAGCCCCCCCAAGTAGCTGGGATTATAAGCATGCACCACCATGCCCTGCTAATTTTTTGTATTTTTAGTAGAGATGGGGTTTCACCATGTTGGTCAGGCTGGTCTTGAACCCCTGACCTCAGGTGATCAGCCTGCTTTGGCCTCCCAGAGTACAGGGATTCCAGGCGAAGATAAGCTTTTAAATACTGGGTCAGCAGTCTTGGAAAAAGCCAAGTCTGGAGAGAAGCTATGGGGTGCTACAAAGAAGTTATTCATGTACAAAGTTAGCAAAAGGGCAACAAGAGTTAACATTTATTAAATGCTCAGGTTAAAAGGATAGTGTTTTAGTTCATTTTATGTAGCTTATAACAGAATAGCTGAAACTGGGCAATTTATAAAGAAAAAGAATTTAGTTCTTATAGAGGCTGAGAAGTCCAAGGTTGAGGGACACCATCTGATGAGAGACTTGCTGGTGAAGACTCTGCAGAGTTCCCCGGTGGTAAAGGGCATTACATGGTGAAGTGGCTGAGTGTGCTAGCTCAGTCTCTTTGCCTCTTCTAAGAAGGCCACCAGTCCCACTTCCATGCTCATCCATAGTCCATGAACCCATTAAACCATTAATCCATTAATGGCAGATCCCTCATGACCCGTCACCTCTTAAAGGCCCTTCTCTCAATACTGCCATATTGTCAGTTAAATTTCAACATGAGTTTTGGATGGGACAAATATTCAAACCATTGTAGATCATCTTGTCTAAATGGATTGAAACTACTCAAAATTAACTTCCTTTCTATCTCCTCAGTTCAATAAGTCTCTGTCGCTGAAGAACTATTTTCTCAATTTTTTCCAAGACTGCATCTTCTTAAAGCAAAAACAGCAAAGACCTAAAATCCGATTTGTCATAGGTGTAATAAGTCAGTCATCTAGAATTTCAGTTTGTGTGAAACCAAATAGGCAGATGGTTTGAATTGTTAATGAAAAATTAACAATGAAAAATTTCCATCCCACTAATGTCAATTTGTGTCCTACCATCTCCATGGAAGTCTCACTACCCCTGCGAATTCATAATAGTTTCTGCATCTCAAAGCCCCCAGATCTTTTATTTCTGAGTTGTTCATTCCAGCTGGTAGTCTAGGCAGTCTCTCTTTATTTAAGCTTTTAAAAAATACTCTAAATTCATTTTTCCCTCAGTTGGTAGCTTCAAGGCATTTTAAGAACAGTTTTTTATTTCTCTTTAAGATGTAAGTGTATATAAAGTGTATTTTTTTCTTCTGGACAACTCTGGGAGTATAGAATTGTCCAGAAAAATCCACTGATCCAAGGTTACTTCACTTCCAATTATAATAATTGTTGCACCTTTTAAACAACAATTATTATAAGAATAGTAACGATAAGTCTTAACATGTAAATCCTTGGAAGAGAGTTCATTCAAAATGATGAACTTCCTATTAAGGAACAAATAAACAATACTTAATCAATTCCTCTTTAAAGGTAAGATTTGAGAGGGGAGGATACCAGCCCCTGAAAGGAGAGGAGGTTGAAAGAGAGACTTAAAGCACCTGGGTAGGCTCCCATAGGATGTGGAAGCCACAGAGTCATCTAGATTTATTTTCTGGTTGTCTTATCCATGTTAAAGGTAAACATTAAAATGAGGTGCATTTCTATTTCCGTTTTCCTTTCTTTCAGTTTGAAATCCAAGTTGCCATTGAATAGCTTCACTAAATGGGGTGCTCTTTTGTTTTCATTATTGTTCACAGAAAAAGCAGTATTTATGGTCTGCTAGTGAATTTGAATAAACTGGGTTTAAAATGATTTTCAGGGTTTTTATGTGTTGACTGCTTTGAAAAGAACAAAAGCAACTCCGAATAATGCCTGAGGCAAATTGCTTGGTACTATTAGAAAATTTTACTCATTTACAAAGAAATATTTCTTTTGTAAAATGGAAACTCTCTAATAGATTTAATGCTATAGATAGCTAGTTGTTCCTAAAAAAAATGAATTGTTAGCAAATTTAATTAGGTCATGTATATAGCAATATGTTTAAAATAAGACCTCTTTCTGTTCATTACAGACTATTTAATAAGATAGGGAGTGCTATCCTTTAATTGCACAAGTATGCATTAAATTATAGTCCTAAAATTCCCTACCAAGGTCTAATTTGGGTCAATGCTGAGATGATGGTGCTTCACAACTTAGCCACAACAGAATCTTGATGAATTTGCAGCAAAGACTCTTTATTTATGGGTTACTGTTGCAAATGATAGTTATTGAAATGACCTGTACCCTTAAGTAACCAGTACCTTTTCACAAACTTTAGCTGAAGAATGGCAGCTAACAGAACTGAATCAATGAGGCAGGGTAAAAATTTAAAGAAATCTCTTGGTTGATCAGTTTTCATGAGAACCAAAGATCTGAACATCTGCTCTTCTAACTCTTATAGGACATTTCTAACAGTAAAGCCACCCATAAGCCATGTTTCTCAATTTCAGCTACAAAGATTTTAAGACTAATGTTTAAATTCCTCCTCTAAAGGTTTCAGTTGGCTTAAGGTGCAGTCCAGATCCTGGAATTTTTACAAGTTGCCAATGGACTGAAAGAAACAGCCAAGGTTGTGAACTTTAAAGGTTTACAGGGTTATAAGTTTGCTGGCACCCCGCAGCCACTGATGATTTCCTCTTAAACTTAATAATTCTATTTCACTTAGCCAATGAATGGTGATATCCCTCTAGAAAATAAATACCCAAACCTGGAGCTTCCTTTGATGGAAAAAATGAGAGTTTCTTAAACTGGCATGAGTACCTTTTATATTTCCCTCATGGCTCCAATATACAGCCAGGGTTGCAAACTGCTGCCTTACAGTTATTTAGACCTAGCCATGTGATGCTCTTTCAATGTAGATAAATGAAGAAACTACACGTGATTACTCATTAGAGGATTTTATTTAAAAATAGAATTTTGCTTAATAACAATTCGATTTTTGTTTATATTGTATATGTGATAGATATATGTTCCAGTTAGAATAGCCCTCTTTGGCTGGGCAGAATGGCTCACACCTATAATCCCAGCACTTTGGGAGGCTGAGGCAGGTGGATCACGAGATCAGGAGATCAAGACCATCTTGGCTAACACGGTGAAACTCCATTTCTACTAAAAATACAAAAAATTAGCCGGGCATGGTGGCACATCCCTGTAGTCCCAGCTACTCAGGAGGCTAAGGCAGGAGAATCGCCTGAACCTGGGAAGCGGAAGTTGCAGTGAGCTGAGATGGCAGCACTACACTCCAGCCTGGGTGACAGAGCAAGACTCTGTCTCAAAAAACAAACAAACAAAAAAAAGCCCTCTTCATCTAACTTACAGTGTACAGTGCCTGGTATCCTAATACCTGACCAAATTATACCTAAGTGAAAGAAAATTGGCATTAGGAATACAGCAAGTCCTCACTTAGCATTCTTATAGGTTCTTGGAAACTGCAACTTTAAGTGAAATGATGTACAACAAAACCAATCTCACCATAGGTTAATTGATATAAACAAAAGTTCCTAAGCCCCAAAACATTTATAATATTAAACACTGAAATAAATGTGATCTATAGATATATTTAAGAAAGATTAATAAAAACAACTAAGGTGATTATTTACCCCATTATCCTAGTTCAGGGTCTCAGGTGGCCAGAACTCACCCAGGATGCAAGGCAGGAGGAACTATCCCTGGAACATACACCAACCCATCACAGGGTTCATTCACACACAACCACACTCACTCACACTGGGACCATTTTGGCACAACAATGAACCTAACGGGCATGTCTTGGGATGTGGGAGGAAACAGGAGTACCTGGAGGAAACTGATGTAGACATGGGGAGAATGTGCAAACTCCACTCAGACAGGGCGCTTGCTGAGAATTGATCTTTCTCTCATCAACCTTATAATGAAATGACATTGAACAACGACATTATTCAAGAGCCTGCTGTACATTTTAGTTTAACAATTTTTCTACTTAAAGATGAGGAGTCTGTCACTCAGTTGCCAATACCAGATTTTTTCCCATGGGCTTAGGGTGCCTACTCTTTTTTTACTTTTAATTTACATTTTATTTCATTTTAATTTATTTCATTTTATTTATTTAGAGGTAGGGTCTCACTCTGTAGCCCAGACTGGAGTGCAGTGGTGTGATCATAGCTCACTGTAATCTTCAACTTCTGGGCTGAGGCAATCCTCCCATCTCCACTTTCTGAGTAGCTAGGACCACAGGTGCATGCCACCATGCCTGGCTAATTTTTTTTTTTTTTTTTTTTTTTGTAGAGACAGGAGCATTCATATGTTGCCGGGCTGTTCTCAGACTCCTGGCCCCAAGCAGTTCTTCCCCTCTATCCTGCAACGTTCTATACTTGGCAGCCCAAAGTGCTGAGATTACCGGTGTGAGCCACTGTGCCTGGCTGAATGTTTACTCCTGTTTGTTTGAGGTAGGGTCTTGCTCTGTCAGTTGGAGTACAGTGGCATGATCATGGCTCACTGCAGCCTCAACATTCCGGGCTCAATTAATCCCCCCCCTCAGCCTCCCAAGTAGGTGGGACTACAGAAGCAAACCACCACGCCTGGCTAATTTTTGTGTTCTTTGTAGAGACGGGTTTCCGCCATACTGGTCTCAAATTCCTGGGCACAAGCAATCCTCCTGCCTCGATCTCCCAACTGCTGGGATTACAGGCATTTCATAATTACATATTGATCTGCAATTTCATAATTACAGATCAACTCAGGTTGCTCATCTGTGGGAAAGTGTTATTTTACCTGTTAACATCAACCCCTTGTTAACACTGTGGTGTTCTTGCTTGGTGTCTCCCCTAATTAAAACGTTTTTATTTTCTCTCGGGTGAGGTCACTCCTCATCTGCTTCTTTTGTGCCTTTGGTTCTGAATATTCCTTCTGAAATGGGGCAGAAGCTCTCTAATCATCTTCACTGTCTCACCATCTGCTTTGGGACTTCTTTTTCAGTTAACATTCTTTTGATTTATGACTCAACTTTATTCATAACTTGCCCCTGGTTAAAACAATTATTTCTTTATTTTAGGATTTCAGCCCAAATAGCCTCATTCCTAAATAAGTTCCTAGAAGCCTCTCATACAGATGATTGTTGAATGAGAGTTTGACAAGCACTGATTGCTTAAAAGGATTTTTACAAAGGTTTACTTATTGTTAAGATTAAAGGCCATTTTTGGTATTGCCAACCGTTTGGGGACAAAGAACTTACGCATACTATGTACAGGTTGAAGAATGAATGGTGAATTTTTAAGGCCAATAATTTTTCCTAACGTCGTAAAACTTCTACATACATGTTTATATTACCTGGCTATTCAATATTCTTTATTTTTTTCTTTCTTTCCTTAGATATTTTATGAAAGTTTGCTACAATGTATAACAGATCTAGATGTTGGGGGATAAAAGTGAATAAGGCAAGGTCTAATGTGACTACAAGAATCACATCTTGAGTTATGTCAGGAATAGATGGTCAACGGTGTTTTTTTGAATGACTGGATGCCAAATGGCAAAGCAAGGAGATGCACGGGTGAAAAATGGCCATCTCCAAGTTGGATGATGTCAAGGCTCGGAAAGACCTTCCTATCTCTTCTTTGCTGGTGCCAAAGGGCACCTTTACACTACTGTATTGTAAAGAAATTGACACTGGAGCATTAGGAAGGAGTGTATTGATAGGCGATGTTTTCAGAGACATGGCAAAAGCACCCTTCTTTGGTCAACTGTTCATTCTAAAGTGCAGTACAATTTTTTTTTTAAAACAAATACAATTCAATTATGTAAATCATAGCTGTTTTCTTGAAAATGGCAATCTTAAAGTGTTAAAAGGATTATTATGTTCAAGAAAAGAAAACAAGTGGTCACAAGGTTGCTAGACAATTCTGTGGTTTCTTTTGCAAACATAATAGGCAAAAAAAAAAAAAAAATCCATACTGTGATTCCTTCTCACTGTAGGTGACACCATCCAAAGTGACTCAAGTGCCCTTAAATTTGAACAGAATAATGACAGGTTGATTGCTAAAATACAGGCCTCCTATAAAAGATTTGGTGCATAGAAATTATGACCTTTATTAATTTTTGTCTACCACATTTCTTTTCTTTTTTTTTTTTTTTTTTTGAGATGAAGTCTGTGCTGTCACTCAGGCTAGAGTGTAGTGGCACAATCTTGGCTCACTGCAACCTCTGCCTCTCAGGTTCAAGTGATCCTCCCATTTGATCCTCCCTCTCAAGTAGCTGGGATTACAAGCATGCACCACTACACTCGGCTGATTTTTGCATTTTTAGTAGAGATGGGGTTTCACCATGTTGGCCAGGCTGGTCTTCAATTCCTGACCTTAAGTTATATGACCACCTCAACCTCCCACAGTGCTGAGATTACAGGTGTGAGCCATCATGCCTGGCCCGTATTTTACATTACAGTAAATAATGTTCTAGAAACATGGATTGATCTGTAGATAATAAAACTATCTCTGTCCAGAATTACTGTTGCCATTATGCAGTCTGTCAGTGTTTTCTGATTAGTGCTATTGCCAAAAGGGAATTATAAACAGGAGCTACATTAGACAGGAGCAAATTAGCAAATTCAGCCATCATTAAAATTTCATTCAAGTTGAAACTTTGGAGAAATGCATATTGGTAGGATGTTTACAGGAGTGACTTGTTTCTTCTGCTGAAGGAGAATGTTTAAAAGCTCTAGAAAGAAACAGCTATCATCTGGAGGGTATTGGTGCCCCTTTATCATGGTGTAATGCTCCAAGAGAATGCTTGCTCCTTTTCTCTTGCTGCCCTACTGGGGTAGTAGAACCTTAGCTCCCTGCAAATGGGCCAGTAGAATGTGAGGAGAAGAAGGCAGATAAAACAGCCTTCTACCCGACTAACTCCCCTCACTGGACCAGTGCAGTAGCCTTTTACATGCCTTCCCTGGACTGCCTCCAGTGCCTTTCAAAACAAAATCTTAACTTCTATTTTAGGGAAGATGGAGTATATTTCTGTACTTCTGCCAAACAACCACCAAAAACTCTGAATGTCATATATAAAACAAATGTAAGACGATGTTTAAAGGTGAAAAGAAGGCAGACCACTTAGGGACCTAGGGACTCAAGGTATAACAAGGTGGTGGGCTCCCTGGCTTATGTTTTTGTTCCATATATCCCAGAGTTGGAGAGAAAGAGGCTGACAACCCAGAAATAACAATGTGCACATACAAATAAAGCCCTAACAAAAGCCTACTCTCTCTTGCCAAAAGACCAGAAAAAGAGCAAACAGAATTCAGCAACATATATAATAATATATTTTGACCAAGTGAGGTTTATTCCAGGCTGGCTCAGTAGTTGAAAATGAAGCTATTTAATCCATTGTATTAACAGGCTAAATAAAAAATCCTTGATCATAACAATCAATGGATACAGGGAGAGTCTGGCAAACTTCTTGAATGATCTTAAAAACTATTAGAAAAATGGGAATAGAGGAGAATTTCCTCAACGTAATAAAGAACATCTACAAAAACCTGTACACATAACATTATACTGGTTGGGCCTGGTGGCTCACTCTTGCAATTCCAGTGGTTCAGGGGGCAAGAGGATTGCTTGAGGCTAGGTGTTTGAGACTAGCCTAGTCAACAGAGCGATATCTTATCTCAAAAAAATTTTTTTAACAGTGCTTTTAAATACGATTATAGTGGCAGGTGCATGTAGTCCTGACTACTTGGGAGGCTGAGGTGGGAAGATCGCTAGAGCCCAGGAGTTTGGTGCTGTAGTGAGCTATGATCATACCCCTGTACTCCAACTTGGCCAACAGTGCAAGACTCTATCTCTTAAAAAAAATTCCAGCAAGTTTTAAAAATAGATATAGGCAACACTATTCTACAATGTGTATAGAAAAGCAGGCCAGGAGCAGTGGCTCATGCCTGTAATCTCAGCTCTTTGGGAGGCTGAGGCGGGTGGATCATGAAGTCAGGAGTTAGAGGCCAGCCTGGCCAATATGGTGAAACCTCATCTCTACTAAAAATACAAATGTTGCCTGGGTGTGGTGGCGTACTTCCATAGTCCCAGCTGCTCCGGAGGCTGAGGCAGGGGAATCACTTGAACCTGGGAGGCAGAGGTTGCAGTGAGCCAAGATCCAGCCTGGGCAACAGAGTGAGACTCTGTCTCAAAAAAAAAAAAAAAAAGCAAAGGAACCAGAATAGCTAAAACAATTTTGAAAAGGAAGACTAATGTGAAAGATACCAGTTTACTTGGTTTCAGGGGTTTCAAGACTTATTATACAGCTATTATAGTCAAAACTATATGGTATTGGTGGAAGAATAACACAAAGATCCATGGAACAGAACAGAAAACCCAGAAATTGATACACACAAATATATGCAACTGATGTTTTGAAAGAGATGTAAAAGAAATTCAATGGAAGGAAGACAGCTTTTTCAATA
This sequence comes from Sapajus apella, assembly GCF_009761245.1. Lineage (NCBI taxonomy): Eukaryota > Metazoa > Chordata > Mammalia > Primates > Cebidae > Sapajus > Sapajus apella. The sequence goes on from NW_022436998.1 coordinate 8,173,392, forward strand.
AATGGTGTTGAGCAATCCTTAAGGTTAAAAAGTGAGCCGCAGCTGAAGATTTATACCATATACAAAAATTAACTCAAAATAACTCATGAACTTAAATGGTAAACATTAAAACTATCAAACTTTTAATAAGAAAAAACTTCATGATATAGAACTCAGCAAAGATGACTTAGACTTGACACCAAAAGCATGGCCCATAAAAGGAATACCTGGAGGCCAAGGTGGGCGGATCACCTGAGATCAGGAGTTCTAGACCAGCCTGACCAACATGGAGAAACCCTGTCTCTACTAAAAATACAAAAAATTAGCCTGGCATGGTGGTGAATGCCTGTAATCCCAGCTACTTGTGAGGGTGAGGCAGGAGAATCACTTGAACCCGGGAGGCGGGGAGGTTGCGGTGAGCTGAGATCACACCCATTGCACTGCAGCCTGGGCAACAAGAGCGTAACTCCATCTCAAAAAAAAAAAAAAAAAAAAGGAAAAGGAAAAACTGATAAATTAGACTGCATCACAATTAAAAATCTTTGCTTTGTGAAAGACCCTGTTAAGAGGATAAAAAAAAAAAACATTGAAGAGTGGGAAAATATTTGCAAACCCTATATTTGACAAAAGGACTAGTATTTGGAATATAAAAGTAAACTCTCAAAACTCAACATTAAGACTAATAATCTAGTTAGAAAATAGGTGAAAGACATGAAGAGACACTTCACCAAAGATAATATACAGATGGCAACTAAGCACCCGAAAAGATGTTCAGCATCATTGGCCGTTGGAGAAACCCAAAGCAAAATCACAAGATATTACTACATACCTATTAGAATGGCTGAAATGAAAAACAGTGACAGCATTAAATGCTGATGAAAAAGGGGAGAAACTGGATCACTGGAACACTACTGCTGAGAATAAAAATGGTGCAGACACTCTGGAAATAGTTTGACAGTTTCTTTATGCATGATAGTTTCTACATGCAACTAACTATCATAGGACTCAGCAATTGCACCCTTGGGCATTTATCCCAGAGAAATGAAGATTTTATCTTCACACAAAAGCCTATACACAAATGTTTACAGCAACTCTATTTAAAATCTCTGAGCATTGAAACCGACCCGGATATCCTTCAGCATGTGAGTGGTTAAACAAACTGTGGTACCCCATATATGGAACACTGCTACTCACTACTCAGTCCCCTAAAAAGGAACAAACTATTGACACATGAAACAATATGAATGAATGTCCAGAAAATTATGCTGAGAGAAAACAGCAGTCCCACAAGGTTCTATACTATATGATTCCATTTATATAACTGTTGAAAGGACAAGATTATAGAAATAGAGAACATATTAGTGGTCACCAGGAGTAAAGTGGGGAGGGCTATCCAAGGACAACAGGAAGGATTCATGTGATCTTGAAAATGCTTTATCTTGACTGCACCAAGGGTTAATATCCTGGTTGTGAACTGTACCATAGTTTTGCAAGATGTTACCATTGGGGAAAACTGGGTAAAGGATACCAGAGATTCCCCTGTATTATTTCTTACAATTGCATATGAGTCTACAATTTTTTCAAAATAAAAAGCTTAATTTAAAAAACCCTGAACATCTTACTATATCACCTCTCTTCAGTAACATTTTAATCACAGCTTGAAAGATAAAATCAAAATGCTTAACGATGCTTGATTACAGCCTATATGATTAGAACTTGCATGGGCTAACCCAGTGATTCCCAGACCTGGCAGAGTTATTTACAAAGCTTATTAAAAAAAAAATACTGATGCCTAGGTCCTAGTCCAGCTCATTTAAATGAGGATCTCTTTGTGCAACTATGCATTCATTAGTGTGTTTATCTGATTAAAATCTGTCTCACCACCAGACCATAGGCTCTGTGAGGGCAGGCACTAGGGCTGTTTATACTTTCTAGTGTATTTCCATCACCTAAATCAGTGTCTGTCACCCAGGAGATGCTCAGTATTTGTGAAGCAAATGAATCAATGAATAGAGGGGAAACAGACATATCCTCCTCCCCTCTCTTTCTGCCTCCCTGAACCAATGAAAGAGATAAGGAGCCTTCCCTGGTTTCATTCCTGTCTCTCCAGGGCTCCATTACAAAATTGCAGTGGGATCACGGCAGTCCTCTGAGAGATCTAACCCATACTAGGAAATCTGGAAATGATGACAGTGCCTCCTTCTTCACACTCGATCAACAAATTTAATGGAAGTGAAACAGAAGCTGACAAGGAGGCTGACATGACACATACTCTTACTCATGCAGAAATAATAGAAAAATCTTTTAAATGGAGCAAAAAAAAAATTAAAGACATTGACAAATGAAAAAAAAAAAAAAAGGTTTTAGGAGAGGAGAAAACCTGGGGGCAAGGAAGCTCCTAACTTTCGACCTAATAATCACATTTGCAGAAAGTCTCTCTTGTGCTGCTCATGGAGTGGTTCACATAATGTTAACGTGTGAGTAAGATTATGCAAAGAGAAAGAAATTCAGCCAACTCCAAGGTATTCTTGGGCTTATTCCGTCCTATTGCTCCGCCCCCACCCGAGCATCTATATCAACATTTGCAGTGTGAGTACAACAATTTAATATTTTAAACAATTACTTTGAGACATTGCAAGTTCTGGAATTTGATCAGAATCTCAGCCCACAAGTCCACAAACACCAAAGTGTGGGAAATATAACTATATATTTCAGTAACGCTACTTAATTTTTATCTCTGCACCACCACCACCACTACCACTACTACTCATTCTACCTATCTGATGGTAAGCTTGTCCTTTTAAAAATCTTGGCATCATTTTACTCACTCACATACAGTATTTAAAAAATTTTGGTGTCCGGGGGGTGGGTTGCAAATACTGCCTAGAATTATCAAGGCTTCCAGAAGTGAAGAATTGTGGGGTGGAAGGGCAGCAAGACCTTTCATTTCTGGCAGCTCTGCTTTTGGATTCATGGTTTGGGCTTGGGAACCTTTATTAGGCTGCTTATAGTTACATCTGCCCAGATGCTCTCTGGCCTTGCTTGCACACTGACAGAGATACTGAAAAGCTGGTATAGCACCCTTTTCTTTCCCTTCCCTCTCCTCTTTCCAAACAGAATGGCTTTCTAGTGTGGAGTGAAAAGAAGACTCACTCATTCCCCTTCCTGAGATATCTTGTCTCAGGAAAGTATCTTGTCCCAGTTTCCTGGATCTCAAACTTTGGGAAACAAAGGCAGGAAATCTAACAGGCTTTCCTCTCTCACTGGAGGATATGAACACAGGCCAAAACATCTGCTGGAATGGGGGTAGGTTTGAGGGAGAAGAAAAAGAAGGAAAATGAGATATACAGTGATGAAAAAATAGTAGATTATTCCAATATGTTGTCTTGGAATGACGCTAACATTATTACATGCTTACATAGTAAGCCAAGTGCTCTGGTAAGTGCTTTATGTGGATTATTACGGAGAAATGCTCACAATGTGAAAATAAGTTGGTATTGTTATTCACATTTTACAGGCAAGGAAGCTGAGGCTCCAGGAGGTTTACTCATTTGACCAATATTACATAGCTAGTAAGTAGCAGGGCTCAGATTTGTGCCGTTTCTGATTCCAAAGCCCATGCTTTTAACCACCACAGGAAAAGATAGTGATGTTTAAGATCTTGCAGGATGGGAAAGTATATGAACCCATTTTAGCCCTATTTTTCTAACCATGGGGATTGAAATAAAAATAATACAGGGCTTAAGCAGTGGCCTCAGTCAATAGAAATATTTAGTTAACCAGGATTCCATGAAGCTTTTCTGGCCTGGCCACTTTGCCTTCCAGCTGTGATAGTTTCTCCTCCTAGTTCCCAGCTCTGTTCCTGTCTCTGGTTTCCTGAGTGTTACTCTCACTGCCTTTCTTGGCACCTTTATCCCTGTGGTTCTACCTCTTGATCTTTCTCTTTCTTGACCCTGGCCGTACTCCATGGCTTCTGGTTCATGATGAAGAAATTTATGCTTAAGTTTTGCATTCTTCTTTGAGAGCTAACCCAATGGACCTTAGCTAGGGCTCATGCCAATGGCTCTTATGAGTTCTTTCACTTTTGTCAGCTAGGTTTCCCTATGAAGCTCTCCAGTGCTCTTTCCCAGTTCCCAGATGCCCACCATGACCAGCCCTCCAAGGTCACTTGGTGAGCGTTTAAGCCCTTAGGTCTCAGCAGTACTCTGGGAGAGGACCAACATCTCCTGCTGTGGCAGGTAACTTGAGTGTCCATGTATCTCAAAGAATCTGTACTAAGAAACCATGCAGAGAACTATTCCATGTAATGCGTACAGCCAGGCCGGGCAGCACCTTAACGGAGAGGACTTTTAACTCACAGGGAAGCCTTTAACAACTATCCTGAGGTGAATAAAAGGCTTAAAATGATTGACTTGTCAGATAGGCATGGTTTTTAAAAACAAAAACTGTCCCATTAACCTTCTTGTAGCCCAAGGAGTTATTGAGCTGTGTGTATCTACTACCACAGTCTTTAAAACTACCACGTTCACTGCCATGAAAATAGCTTGGCCAAAATCACAGTTGGGTTACCAAGGTACAAGTGAAAACAGGAAAATAATGGGACAGGTGGGAGTGGGGACACACGTACACATAAAAGTGAGGCAATTCAAAGAGAAAATAATTTAAGTAGTTATTATAGAAACACGTATTGAAATTTGTGAATTTGTTCTTCAAAATTTCTGCCTCCTCTGCCTCACTTCAATGGTGCAAAGTCTGGTTCTGGTGGGATTATTGATTATTGATCTTCCTGCCTTTACCTACATGGTCTCTCTTTATAATTCTCCAATTCCTGTGAAGAGTTAATATCATCCCCAGTGTAGACATGAGAAAATGAGGCCCAAAGAGGTTATCAAACATTTGGGCAGGGTCTGGTGGACAAAAAAATGACTTTTCTATTATATCACACTGTCTGTAGTAGGCCCTAAGGAGTAGATTTAGGGATTTGAGGAAGAGCCCATATATCTAGTTTAATGGCCCTTTGTTAGTCTTCAAATTAAAACATGTAATGTCTGTCGATTCTGACTTTATGCAAGGTTGATTAGGGCCAAAATAGAAAGTACTATATTTGCAATATAAGGTACTTCTCTTTGGGATTTGATAAAATAATTCATAAAGCAATTATTCTGGCTGGGGAGTTTTTAAAAATGTTTATGCCTGGGTTGCACCCCATGCCAATTACATCAGACTCCCTTGGTATAGACCCCACACATCAGTATTTTTTAAAGTCCCCAGGTGTTTTCCCCTGTGGCCAGGATAAAAAACCAGGGCTCTAAAGCAGTGGTTCTCTAACATGCAGCAGAATCACCTGGAAGGCCTGTTAAAACATTGGTTGCTAGGAGCCACTCCTAGAGTTTCTAATTCAGTAGGTCCGGCGTGGGTCCCAAGGATGTGCATTTCTAATAAGTTCCCAGGTCACATGATATTCCTGATCTAAGGATCATACCTGGAGAATTGGGAAGGTAAGTTGAGCGAAAGTAAAGCTAGTATATGCTTCTGCTCCCTTCCTGTTTATGAGGTTATAAGGAGTTTGCGTCTGATTCTCCTTCATGTCTTTGCAGAATGCTGACTCACCCAACAAGAATACTAGAAGAACATCATTTGTTGTGTAAATGCTAAATAGTCTGTGAGCATCAGAAATGTTTTTGAATAAATCAGGCAGGCAGGGCTCAGTGGCTTACACCTGTAATCCCAGCACTTTGGAAGGCCGCAATGGGTGGATCACGAAGTCAGGAGATTGAGATCATCCTGGCCAACAAGGTGAAACCCAGTCTCTACTAAAAATACAAAAAAATTACCTGGGTATAATCCTAGCTACTTGGGAGGCTGAGGCAGGAGAATCGCTTGAACCTGGGAAGTGGAGATTGCAGTGAGCCGAGATCGTACCACTGCACTCCAGCCTGGTGACAGAGCTAGACTCCATCTCTAAAAATAAAAATAAGAAGTAGAAAAATAAATCAGGTAATGAATCCCATCAGGCTTTGAATGAATTCTAAGGAGTTTACCGCCATTTTCAGTAGGAAAGTAAACATCTTTCAAATAAAATGTGTCCTCAAATTTAGTTGTGCTACTCATTCTAACAGCATTTTTTAAAGCCTTTGCGATTACTCCTCTTTATTATTTTTAGTGAAGTCAAGTTATAAAGTTTGTGGACCAAGATAAAACCTTGAGTCTATCAGGGTAGGGTTGCCAGAATTAGAAAACAAACAAACACATGTACACACACAGGACATCCAGTTAAATTTCAGTTTCAGATAAATAATGAATAATTTTTAGTATAAGTATGTCCCATGTAATATTTGACAACCCTGATAGGTGGTAAATATTGGAATGGGAACGACATAAATGCCTGCTGTGGAGAACTGGGACATACCATATCCATTTCTGTTTTATGGACACACAGGATAACTTACTTGATATTGTATCTTGTTCATTGAGAACTCAACAAATATTTGCTGAATTGATAGAATATGAATACCTAAGATATAAATGCAATATATGAAAGTGCTGAGTGATTTCAAAGAAGGATGCTTGATCAACTTAAGATGGCAGCGTCTTTTGATTTAGTTACCCCACTTTGATCATTGTCTAAATCACTGATTCTTAATTGAAGATGATTCCCCTATACCAGGGGACATTGGCAACGTCTGGACATATCTTTGATTGTCACAGGGGGTGGGAGAAGTGCTATTGGCATCTATTTGGTTGAGGCCAGGAATGCTGCTGAACACCCTATGACGTACAGAACAGCCTAGGGCAAGAAAGAATTATCTGGCTCAAATGTCCACAGAGCTGAGGCTGAGAAATTCTGGTCTAGATCATAGTGCACAGGATTTAGCAAATCTTGTGTTGAATTTTTCTGACCGTGTCCTGGAGTGTGTTGGTCTCTCATTCTTCCAGGTGTCATGGGAGGAAAGATGGTGTCTCCTATTTGCTATACTGTGAAGGAATGGGTGGAAGAAACTTGATATGCTTCTTCAAAGTCTTACAAAACAAGGAAGGTGCTACTGAGGTTCCAGAAAAAGTCCCAGTCTTTAATTGCTGCTCTTCTTCCTATAGCCTGGCCTAGATTTGAAGCTTTTGAAGAGTTGATGCAGGAACTACGAAATTTGGGTGAGTGCACTACATCAATCTCCCCTTCTTTAGTGAGGGAGACATAATTTTTGTCTCAACCTTCCAATTAGTTCTGGCCATCCAGGACTTATTTGCAAATGGTAATTGGAGGAGTTGCTGATCCAACACATATCTGTTATTTTGTGTACTACCACTGTTGCTGTAATACGTGTACTTTCTACTAAACACAGCAACAATGAACATTCATACTACATTGAACAATATCTTATGTTTTCATTTATGTTTACCTCTAATGAACTATACAACATTTTATAGACATATATTCACATTACAGAACTAATTAATTCTCATGATACCCATGGGAAGCAAAGTGGGGGTGGGTTATATTATTCCCATTTTAACAGGAGATAATTAAACCTTGCCTGGAGTTACACATTGACTATTTGAAAAGCTAGAAGTAAATTACAAGTCTTGACAACGGTGCCGCATCTGCTAGCCAGCGCAGTGTTCCGCTGATGGCACTGATACATCAGTCCCTGGTTAATGCCCAGGCATAAATGTCTAATTTGAAAATCCTTTTTAAATGTAACATGGCAGATTGTGAAGGGTGGTTGCTAATTAGAGAAGAAGGATAACATAACAAGGACATTTTCATTGCTAGTGGTTTACCCTTTTAAAACAAACATACCAGTGAAAAGTAGAAAAGAAAATCACACATTATGGTTCAATAATTGTTTACTATGGGCTACTTGGTGCCAAGTCCTATGCTAGGAGCTCTGAAAGATGAAAGCTAAATATATATCTTTGATAGATATTTAATATGTAGTTGAAGAATCAAGACTTACCTGCAAGAAACATGCAGAGCACTGTAAAAGACATAATATAATCAAGTGCCAAAATGTGTGTATAGGAGGCTTTTGTGTCCTGGAAGACAGACATCTTTTATTTAAAAAAGGTGAAACTGGGGAGAGTTTGTGTGGCGGGACTGTGGCAGCAGTGACAGCAGTTGGCACCGGCCCTTGTGTCTGGCTCAGTCAGGAGCTGGACTTCCTGACCATCGCCATCCACATGCTCTACACCCGGGTCTCAGAGTTCAATGTCTACTTTGAGAGGCCTGACTTCAAGTTCTATGCCAAGCTGTACTTTCTCAGATTAACCCTTCCTGGAAAAATTGTAGAAAATGGAAGCGACAAGGGTCCTATGGTGCAGATAAAGGAATTTTTACCATTCGCCTGCCTAGGGGCTAGACATGTTAGCTGCTCTTCTGGCACCAAGAAAATCCAGGACAGCGAGATCACTTCTGGAAGAAACAGGTGCTTCTGAGATTCCTGAAGAAGTAGACGATGAAGAGTTTGATTGGGAAATTGAGCAGACACCCTATGAAGAGGTATCAGAAAGTGCTATGAATCCACAGTGCCACTATAGATTTGGAAACTTACCATCAGGAGTGTTTCAGTGGTTACAGGATCAATTGAGTGATGTTATTGATATTAAGGATCCAGATTTCAGCCCTGTAGCTAAACCAAGACAGAAGTGCCTGACCACTGACCTGGCCAATTTTGATCCTGATCATTATCTAATTGACATTTTTGAAGATGAGGCGGTTGAACAGATTTTGAAGTACAATTTGGTGGACTGACAAATATTAAAAATGATGGCCTTTTTGGAAAAGAGTCAGGAGTAAGAAATCGTGCTTCTTTAGTGTCTTTTTCTGAAGAAGAGAAATATCAGCTACAAAAATTTGTAGATGATTTGTCAATACAAAATTTGTCAATAAATCTTATCTGCTGGAAAAGAAAACCTGTTGTCAAGTGTACTACAGTTTGATTGATGTCCTTCTGGAATATTGCTATGAAACCTGTGTCACTGAAGGAGAGAAGAACGTTGAATCTGCATGGAATATCAGGAAACTGAGTCCAACATTATGGTGGTTTGAGACTTGGACTAATGTTCATGCTATCATGGTGTCTTTTGAAAGAAGGGTGTTGTGTTACCCACTCTACTGCCATTTCAAGCTGGTGATGAAGGCCTACAGGAACACTATAAAGATATTACAACTAGGTAAAAGTACAGTTTTAAAGTGTCTCTGGATATTCACAAAATTTTTCAGGAAAACAACACAGCATACATACTGAATGATCTCTACATCTCAGACTACTGTGTGTGGATTCAGAAAGTCAAATCTAAAAGTTGGCAGTTCTTGCAGAAGCCTTAAAGGAAGTCTCCCTTACAAAGGTCCAGCTGGGGTTAGAACTGGAAGCGCTAGCAGCAGCAGCACTTCTTGTCCAGGAAGAAGCTGCGTTAAAAGCAGCCCATTCAGTTTCTGGGCAGCAGGCACTTTGCTCCAGCTCTGAGGCAAGTGATGTAGAGGAGTCAGACAGCACCGTGTCTTCTGGAAATGAAGACTCAGACTCAGATTCAAAACAAGTTAAACTCAAAGATAGTCCCTCTAAGACAGTCAGTTCTTTGCAAGGTCCCTTTGTGGAAAGGAGTGCTCTTCTTATTGTTGATGGTGGAGTATGCAGAAACATAGCCACCCAGGAATCCGATGCCAGTCAGGGAAAGCCACTTGCCTCTTCCCGGCGTCTTGGAGTGTCTGGGCCTCTGACAGAGGAGTGTGGGGAACAACTGAAGACCACAGTTCAGGTTTCTGAACCCAAGGGCACCACTGCTGTAACAATATGCAGGAGAGACACAGCTGTCAGACACCAAATAATTGTAAGTGGTTTTATTCATTGTTAAGAAATATGTTAGATTTGGTTTCATTTATGGAATGAAAATTCCTCATTTTTACTTTGTAATTTTTCTTAGTATATACAGTCAGCCTGCTATATTTGGGTTCCACATCTGTGGATTCAATAACTGCAAATCAAAAATATTTAAGAAAAAATTGTATGTGTACCAAAAATGTACAGACTTTTTTTCTTATTCTCTAAATAATACAGTATAACAGCTATTGCCACAGCATTTACATTGTATTGGGTAATAAAAGTAGTCTAGTGATGACTTAAAGTGTATGGGAAGATGTGGGTAGGTTATATGCAAATGTTGTGCCATTTTTTATTAGAGACTTGAGCATCTGAGGATTTTGGTATCCTCAGGGGTCCTGGAACCAACCCCCCAGAAACTGGGATGACTTTATGACATTGTTTTTCAATCAGTGAATGTTTTTCCCTTTTGGTTTCCTTGCTGCAACTGTGAAGATAAAGTTAAAAAGTATTTTTACCAATGCGTACCTAATATTTCAAGCTGAAAATAGTTGTTCTACTGTCAGTGTCTCCAGAATATAGAGCCCACTAATATTTTTATTTTAACTTTACTGAGGTATACTTGACACCCGATAAACTGCACATATGTAAAGTGTACAATGTGTTGGCACATGTATACCTCATGTAAAACTATCACCGCAATCGAGGTGAGGAACGGACTCATTATCCTCAAGTGCCCTTGTGCCTTATTAGTATGCGTATCCTAGAATTCTATGTAAATGAAATCATACAATATGTATCTCTTTTTTGGGTCAGGCGTATCTTACTCTGTATAATTATTTTGAGATTCATCCATGTGATAGCGTGTGTCAAGAGTTTTTGTTTTTGTGTTTTTCATTGCTGAGTACTACTTCATTGAATAGATTTGTTCATTGGCCTATTGATGGACATTTGGGTTGTTTCCAGTTTGCGACTGTTATAAATAAAGCTGTTGAACATTTGTATACAAAAAAAAAAGTGAAACTGGAGATGGACCTTGAAATATTAGTAAGATTAAGTGGCCAGTGGGAATCTGAGGAAATAGGATTCAACTAGAAAAGAGGGTTAATGAATATAGGTAAGGTTGTTCTTGCTACTTTCTGGAAGAGATTAAAAACTTGGGAGCTCTCAAGTGGTTGTTTCATGGAACTGAAGGCAAAAAGCCAGAAAGCAGAGGGACAGAATAAATAGAAATGCAGAGAAGATAGAGGAAAAACTTTCTGGGTTCTTTTCAACACTCCAGTTCCTGGTTCCCATCTCATCCTGAGGCTCAGCTGCATCCCTGATCTATCCCGGTGTCTTCAAATAAATTCCAATTTTTGATCGATGAATAGGAGAAGCCAAGCAGTTATTGAAGCCAGGAATCCTAGCCAGGGACACAGGAATGAGCACAGAACCTTGAGTATTATCAGATCTAAGCCTCGGGACCAATACTTGGAATGACCTTTGTTGTCTTCACCTAGCTTTCTGGTTAGCCTAGGTTTGGAACCTGGGTTGGCCAGAAGAGTTTAAAGGGGTAAGGGAGGGCTCCTGAGGTCTTGCTCCTGTTACTCAGCCTACGTGGTTCTGGTTTCCATTGAGACAAATGGAAACACACATTCCATGGACACACAAAAGGCTCCTTGCTTCCAGAGAACTATTTGAACTTTGACTACAGGTTGTTGGTAGTGATACCTATAACCTCTCCCATTTAATTCACCAGTTTAGCCGGTGCAGAAGACAGATGGATCTTGAAAAATGACTATGGAATGTCATAAACGTAATCAGATGGGGACTCCAATTTCAGCTGCTTTCCCAGAATTGGTACCTTTATTGGGGCAGATTAACACATTGGTATGCACCTGGGGCAGATCTGACATTTGGTATGCACTTATTTACCTGGCTAATGCCTTTTCCTCCATACCAATTTGCAAGGTTCATAAGAAGTGATTTGCTGTTACCCAATAGGGGCCATAATATGCCTTCCAGTGTTGCCATGGGCTCCATTAGTTCTGCTCGCTGCCATAATAGTTGATCTTAGAATCATAGACGTGATCTTGTCTAGTTGAATCCTATTTCATCAGATTCCCACTGGCCACTTAATCTTACTAATATTTCAAGGTCCATCTCCAATTTCACTTTTTTTGTATACAAATGTTCATAACAGCTTTATTTATAACATAGAAGTGATCTTGATTGTTCTGACATTTCACAAAACATCACACTGGCCCACTCTATTGATGACAATATGTAATCATCGCTGGATCCCATGAGTACAAAGTAGCAAGCACTTTAGATGTCTTATGCAAACTAGGGGGGTGAAAGACATACCTACAAAAATTAAGGTGGTAAGAAAGGCCCACCTTCTCAATGGTGAGTGATGGCTATTGCTGAAAGGTCCACTGAATAAAACCACAATTTAAATCAGGTAGTTTACCTTCTAAAGGTAGAAAAGCCATTCATTTGGAACCAAACCACCTACTTCAGAATAGCTGTTTTGGCAAGTGAAGCATCTGCCTCAGTGTTTGCTCTTAGTATTATTTTTAACATGATTTCTAATGACAGATTGTGACTTGGAGGTGATTCATTTTTGTTTCTTAGTTGTCTTGACAGCAACATAATTCATGATATTCTGTGTACTTGAGAATCCTAAAATTTTACAACAATATGATGTTTATTAAAATTTTCCTAAGAAATACACTGGTAGGGCAGGCACAGTGGCAGCTGATGCTTGTAATCTCAGCACTTTGGGAAGTCGAGGCAGGTGGATTACTTGAGCTCAGGGGTTCAAGACAGGCTTGGACAACATGATGAAACCCCATCTCTGCCAAAAATACAAAAATTAGCTGGGTATGGTGGCTTGCACCTGTGGTCTCAGATAGGAGGCTGAGGGTGGAGGATCTCTGGAGCCCAAGAAGTCAAGGCTGCAGTGAGTTGTGACGGCGCCATTGTACTGCAGCCTAGGTGACAGTGCAATGACAGGTAACTCTGAAAAAAAAAACAAAAAAACAAAACAAAACAAAAAAAAAAACGGGGGGGCATTGGTAAAAATTATTTAGGATTGGATGGACTGAAGAGAATTATTTTTATTAAAGATTTTTTTTGGTTACAAATAATAGTGACTTAAGGGCCATAACTAAATTAAATTTCAAGGAGGGCCAACTCTTAGTGTCTCTTATAATCTCTTCACTTAGAATTTACTTTTACTGCTATTGTGATTTCTCTTTAAATTTCTTTCTGTATTTATTTATGGTTTTATTTTTATGTATGGTGTATTTATCTATGGATTTTTTCTCTGAAGAATTATTTTATGAAATTGAAATTAAAGTGGAAATACTTCTATGCCCTGCTTTTTTCCATGTGCTATATATATATATATCTCATCCTAAAATTACTCATGAAAAAAATTTAAAAGGATTATGAAACATTTCAAACATACAATTATAAAAAAATTATGCGAGTACCCTAGACACACCATTTACATTCAAAAAGTATTAATATTTTGAAAAATTTAGTTATCTTGCATGCAGCGGTGGGGTGCATTTTAAAGTACATCAAAGACCAGATGCTTACTTGGACCTTATTTTCAGGAAGTCCAAAGCTTACAGCACATTCTGGATAGCACTGGAGAGAAACCAACACGGGAGATAAACCAGCCATCAGTTTTCTGGCATTCTCTTAGTTTGAAAAACTTTACATCACAAGAAAGCAAGCCTTCCTTTCACCTTTTAGGTGCCAACTGACAAAAATAGCCAGTAGGGCTACTACACCTCACAGAGCCTTGCCCTCAAAACATGCAGTTGAACTGAATTTCAGGTGTTATTTTAAAGCCGTACGTGACAAACGTATATGACAAATGTACTTTCCTAATCTTCCTGAGAAGAGCAGTACTGTGTCGTAGGGGTGAAAAAGCCAGAGGAGCCAGGAGTGGAGGGTGCAATAAAACGCCTGAATTGGGGCAGACTGCCTCTTTTTGAATCCCCGACTCCTCACTGTGCTTTGGGGAAAACTATGGAAGTTTTCAGCCTAGCTTATTAAAATGCCACTGCTTAAGTGAAATACAGAGGCGTCCCTAAGAACCACCTGGAGGACTTTGTTAATCATATTGCAGGACCCCAGCCGCAGTTCCTGGTTCTGTAGGTCTAGGTGGGGCCGAAAACGAGCATTTCTAACAAATTCTCGGGTGAGAGTGGCGCGTCAGGTCCCAAGATAACAGGAAACCCAAGGGACTCGCGCTCAATAAATGTTCACTGTGAACATCAGCACCATCCAAGCTGCCCACCAGCAGGGGCCGCGGTGCATGCATCACAGGGAAGAGCACGGCCTCTGTCCAATGTCCCTGCCGGTACATCACGCCTCCTCTGCAGACACTAGGTTAGAACCGGGAGGCAGCGCTAGCTGAGCTCTAGCTGGATAACGGGAGGACTACCTCGCCAACTTCCGCCTCTGCCAGAGTTCTGCTGTCTCGATTTCGCGGCAGTTTGCTTCTGGCCCGGGCGAGAACCTGTCCTCCGGGCAAGCCAGAGGCCAGTGCAGGACTCCTGTACTCCAGGACTAGGCGGAGGCAGGTGCCGACCGGAGGCCAGGGCCCGGAGCCCGGCACCCAACGAGAGGGCGTGGCGGGGGAGTACGGCGCTCCACTCCCGTCCTGCCAGCTCCCGGGTCGGTTCCGAGCGCCCGCGGCCCGATGGCCAGGCGGAAGATGGCTGCCCAAAGCGCCGCGGACAGTCACGTGTCACGCCGGGCCCGCCGCGCACCCCCTCCCCCGCTCGCCAAGTCCTCGACCCTGTGGGAGGCATGGCCTTGAGCTGTCTCTCCGCCACCTAGGTGCGGCGCGGGCCGGCCAGGGAGGGCGGGCACCGGGGCGGAAGGCCAGCCGTCCTCGCTGTGCACCCCTAACCTGGGCGCTGAGGCTCTCGGGCAACAGAGGAAAACCTTCCTTCGGGCGACCCACACCAGGTGGGGCTATTGGGCATGCGTGGGCTGCCGCCCTGCCGCCGCCGCTCTCCGGGTTTTTGCTGCGGCTCGGAGGGACGGCGGGAGGTGGGGCCCAGGCGGGGCGGGGCGGCTCTGACGAAGCCGGAGTTTTCACCTCAGGCGGTTAGAGCTCTAGCGCCTCCACGTTCCCGGGCGTCGCCGGAGGCGTTTTTTTCTGTTGCAGGAGGAAGATGAGAGTCTATAGTTAGAGAATGAAAGGTCTGCCGTTTCCTCTGAATGATCAATCTGGCGTTAATCCCAAGTGTCGCAGCCCTTGGGTTTGGTGGGAAAGAGAATCTAGGAGTAGTTTGCAAACTCGTGCCCGGCTTCCATCAAGCTGAGTTTGCATTCCCTGCTTTACGCCTAGCTCCAGCGGCTCCCGTCTCCGGCTGAGCTCCTAGGGGCTTACCGTACCTGATTGTAAAACCCGGCTTTCTCCCGGCCTTACTCAGCGGGCCCCTAAAAACCCTGGGGAAAGCCCTCGCCTCCTCAGTTTCCATTACTTGAAAGTAAAATTCAAGGGGTGCAAACCCTGACTGTCCCTTGGTTCAGGGTCCCGCTCCGTGCCGGGAGGAAACCCCGCGGACCCCGCCCGGCCGGCCCGGCTCTCTCCCCGCCCCCCGCCCCGGCCGCCGCGAACACCCGGAGGAGCGGAGTTGCGCGTAGCGCGGGAAGCCGGGTCGGCTCCGGCCGCGGACTGGGCATGCTCGGCAGCCCGGTAGGCTCGCGGTGGCAAGTCGGAAGCGTTTGCACCAGAGGGGCAGCGGCGGCGGCGGGGGGCGGGCAGGTCGGAAGCCAGAAGGACCGGCCAGGGCAGGCTGCTCTCCCCTCGCGCCTGAGGAGCGGGCCGGAGAGAGTGATTGTGGTGCGGAGCGCTGACGCTGCCCTGCCCCGGATTTCATTCCGTTGCGGGGGACTCCGCCAGCAGAATTCCGGCTGCTGCCGCGACTCCAGTGCAAGTGAGTCGTGGGGCCGGGACAGAGAGCCGGCCTCGGGGTCGGATCGGACACCCGTCTCGTGGGCCCGGCCTGATGCCGGGGAGCGGCGCGCGGGCTGCTTCTGGGGCGAGGGGGCGTGAGCGCAGCCCGCGCGGTGTCGCGCGCGTACCTGGCGGGCACTCTCCCAGAGCTGCCGCTTCCCGGGGGTGGGCGCGGGGGGGAGGTCCGGCGGCCGGGATCCGGGCTCGGAGGGGGCGGGCCGCCGGCGGGGCTCTCCGGCCAAGTTGGGGCGGGGAGGAAGAAGGGGGCGACAGTGGGCACCTTTTCAGAGCTACTGCGTGCGGGCTGGAAGGCTGCTTGGTGTTGAATTGGGGCGATCTGGAAGCGAGGAGCCTTTGGGCCGTGGCTCGCCGGGGGTTCGGAGACCCCTACAGGGGCCGACTCCAATCACGGCCCCACCCCCACAGCCTCGGCGGCAGTGTGACAGTTGATACCTTCGGGCCAGATCGCAGCCGGCCAGGCGCCCACTGTTTCGGGATCCCCCACTGTGGCCCCTCGATGCCCCCCGACGACAAAACAGGTGGGACCCCCTTCCCCGAGGAGCGCGCCTCTTCTCCCCAGGCCACGTAACAGCCCCCTAGGCTCGCGGGCGGCACTGAGACCCGCAGGGCTGACCCCGCCGGGCGGGGACGTTTAGGGGCAAGGCCTGGAGGGGCATCGGCGCAGCCTAGAACTGGAGAGTCTCTCCAGGACGCGGCTTTTCCGTGACAGAGGGGGTCTCCGCTATCCCCAGGCGACGTGTCAAGGGCAGAACCGCGGCAGCAGCGGCTGCCTCTCCCACCGTCTTAACCCGAACTCCGGCTTGTAGCTTTCTCTCGTGGGCGGGGTAGAGTGCCCTAGTCCAGCTAACGGATTCAGCCTGGAGCGTTCTGGTTAATGCTGCTTTCCTCTTTAGTGCCGCGAAGTAGAAATCGGGATGAGGGTTGTCATGGCCGGAGGGAGCGAAGGGAATCCAGGCAGGTGCTTCTCAGATGTTTGTTTTCACCTTCAAACAGTACAGACTTCAGCGGTTCATGCTTACGAAACCAAGTGAAGGGCTGCTTTCTGAAAGGGAAGTTTATTCTCTATGTTCTGGGGCCTGTTGGCTATTTTAGCCCCCTTGACATTTACCTTCCTGGACCTTTAAAGCTGTTTGGACAGGTTATTTTGCTTTCAGGTTTGGGGATGTTTCTGGTTGGCTCCCTGGATGTGGAAGCGGCGAATGTCTGATATGCTGTGCTGTGAACTCCCCATGCTTCCTGGCACTGGGGGTTGAACGTTCAGGGGGGACTGAGTAGGCCGAAGGAGAGGAGTGGGACTGGTGACGTAGGAACGCGATGGGAGTTGCCTAGAGCTGCCCAGATGGAACGAGGTTGGCGGCTGTTTTGGCCTGTGCAGAAGGGGAGAGGGCTGGGCGTTTCATTGGTCGGGTGTGAAATGTCCACGGGCGAAGGAAGGCAGCGGGGGTTGGGTGCCTGTCTGGTCAGTGCTCCAAGGGAAGCCCAGGGATGTTTGGTGATTCAGCAGGTGGCAGCCTGCCAGCTCTGAAGACATGCCGTGGCCAAGCAAAGAAGCAAGCAAAGCAAGCAAGCAGCAGCCTGTGTCTGCTGTCAGAGGCGCCAGCTTTGGGGGAACCTCCAGAAGCTGCCTTCTGCCTGTAGCAGCCCACTTGCCTCATCTTGCTTCCTGTTTAGCTCTGGAGGCCCTTTCGAGTTTCTTTACTGCTTCTCTTAAAGTATACAGCAATATATAGCATGTTTTTTAGTCTTTCCATCCCTGTGACCTGCTGGGTAGCAGGGGGTGGCCGCTGCCACCATGCAGTTTAAGTAGCTTTTCTGCAGAAAGGGATTGTGATATGTAAAACAGTGAAGAAGCCTTTCCTTCCAGTTCTGCTTCGCAGAATAGCAATTTATGTTTTTAGTAAAACAGTAATATATATTTCTGCAACTCTTTAGTGATAATAGTAAGCTATTTGAAATATCCAGAAACTTTTTAATAAAAGACATTAACTCCAGGGATGGATTAAATTGACGTCAGAGGAACACAGTTATTAAACCAGTATCTTGTTCACTGCAGAATTTCTAGCATCTTGTAGTGCTTAGTACATGCCTCTGCAGTTGACAATTTAAAAATCCTTCCTAACAGAAGAGTTTACCAGTATTCACCATGTTCATCATGTATTTTTAAGATTGTGTTAATATGGTTAGAATAAAATACATGCGTCAATACCGCGGCACATTGACATTTAAAGAATGTTTATGTTTTCATAAGACATGATTGCCCGTGTTGACCATAGACATTCAATTTTAGCTTGAAAGATTCTTTTACTTTTCTGGTTAAATTTATTAATTTTCAAACTTGTGGCAGATCCTGCATTTCAGCTAGAAAAATGGTGTGCTTTGCTAACGCATGTCATGAAAACCAAACGGACTCCTGTCTCCTAAGCATAGTCATCAGTTTCTTTTTTGTTTGTTTGTTTTTGAGACAGGTTTTGTTCTGTTACCTAGGATGGAGCGAGGTGGTACGATCTCGGCTCACTGCAGCCTTGAACTCTCCAGGTTCAGGTGATTCTTACCTCAGCCTCCGGAGTTGCTGGGACTGTAGGCATGCACCACCAAGTCCAGCTATTTTTTTGTACTTCTTGTGCAGATAGAGTTTTGCTATGTTGCCCAGGTGGGTCTCAAACTCCTGGGCTCAAGTGATCCTCCCACCTTGACCTCTCAAAGTGCTGGGATTACAGGTGTGAGCCTGGCAGTATTTTTTTTAAACTAAAAAGTGCTCCTGTTGCATGTCAAATGTGCTTTAACTTACAAAACTTCATTTTATACATAACATTTCAGGTAAACTCTGAAAAGTGCTGCTATAGAAAAGCTGAAAGAGTGTTTTGGGAATAAAAATTCTGGATTGTTTGCACACAGGGGTTAATGCCCTGGTCTTTAGGAGGGAGGCATGAGTGTGCTGCCAGTTCATTCTTCCCTTTACTGTTACTGTCTCTTCCTTCCTCCAATTGTTTAGGTATTTCTTCTTCCCCTAGAAATGTACTTTCTTGGCATGAGCTTGCTTCTTTAAGCAATCCTGTCAGAAGGATCAGTTGCATTTTCTACGCAAATTGGATCATTGGTGATTTTTATTTTTTGATTGCCACATACACTTTCCCACCACTTCATATGGCGAACTCTTCAGTGGCACTTGGAAAGCCTGTGGCCCTGGTGTCCTTGGTAGGGGCATAACACGTTATAGATCACTTCGCCTTTTTTGGATGGTAGCTATAGCCATAACAGTCTCTTCTGGAAGAACTTTTATGATATGCCTGGTCTTCAAGATTTTTGGCTTTTCTATTAAAGTCTTTTAGTGGGGAATATAAATGGCTATTTCTCCTCTCCAAGAGCATCCTTGTAAAGTTTGTTACCTCTATTAAGCTACCCAGTCACAAGAGGACCTTATTTTGGATCAGCCCACTTGGATGTGGGAGTTGGGAGGCAGCATGGGATGTCGGGGAGGAGAGAGTGAAGAAAGGGAAAGAGAAGGGTGGGCGGAGCCCCAGGAAGGTCTCTTGGTTTTATAACTGTGACTTCCGGATTCAGTAAAGCTGCATTGAATGGCATTGATGAACAAGTGTGGCTCAGTCTCCGCTGGAATGCTTTGCTGTTCTCCCAGTCCTCTGTCTCTGCAGATAAACATACCACACACATGCAGTCGCACAAAGATCCACAGACATAGAGACTCAGACAGTGAAGAGAAAGACACGGAAAAAACAAACACACACACTCTGCCAAAAGCCAAGAGCACCAGTGTCTTTTTAAACTAATATGTCAAAGAGGGAAAATCCAGGACTCAGTAGCAGGTTTGAGTTTGGGGTCCTGAAATCACCCGAAGCTTGTATTGAGAAAGATTCCCCTTCACTCTCATTGAGAAGCTGATCTGCCCCCTTAATGATTTAAAGCCTTGAGGGCTTTAACTGAAGCAACCATTATATGTAAATGCAGGTGAGTGGAGATTTAGAGAACTTGGGCGATTTACATTTTAAACTTCTGGTGCTGAGAGCTGAGCTCACATTCTAGTTCTTGCCACAGGATCCTCTCACTGTGCAGAAGCCCCTTGCTTGTTTTATGTTTTTCTCCTTTCTTCCCCTCCCGCCCCACCCCAGGTCTCTATTCCCCAGAGGAGCCTTCTTTCCTGTGCAGGCTATGTATTCTTGTTAAAGATGTTGAGTTACCTTGTTTGTTTTTAATTTACATAAGTGCTTCTATGCTACAGATTTCATTCCTTTTTAAATTCAAACTTTAAAGCTTTTTATTGTGGAAATTTGCAGGCATTCATAAAAATCAAAAGAACTTTAGCATTTTATCTGTGAGATCCCAGTTAGTGTAGGTTTATCTAGTACTTTGCCTTGACTGCTGCTTTATAGGGCTGGTCTTTTGTGTGTCTATTACTTTTACTTACCCATTTCCCTACTAATGGATGCTTAACTCACCTCCACTCCTGTTACCACTAGCAAACATCCTGTATGCATTTTTTTTTCTTTTTTTCTTTTTCTTTTTTTTTTGAGACAGAATCTGGCTCTGTTGCCCAGGCAGAAGTGCAGTGGCATAATCTCGGCCTTCTGTAGCCTTTGCCTCCTGGGCTCAAGGGATTCTCCCACCTCAGCCTACTGAGTAGCTGGGTCTGTATGCATTTTCTTTATGATCTGGTTGAGAATATCCTTAGGTAATGGTTCTCAAAGTATGGCCACACCTGGCAGCAACAGCATCAACTGTGAACTGTTAGAAATGCAGATTCTTGGGTCCCAACATTCTAGACTTCCTGAATCAGAAACTCTAAATTGTGTTTCAGCATTCCCAGGCTGGAGATTCTGACACATGGGAAAGTTTGAGAACCACTGCTAAGGGTATTTACTTAGGAATGGGATGGCTGAGTAATGGTGTACAAACATACCTGTTTTTACTAAACACTGCTAAATTACTCTCCAGAGTTGCCCAGCTGCTTTCTGTTCCCACATCAGTGCCCAAGGGTTCCTGGTTCCCCACATTCTTGCTCAAGTTTGTTAATAACCATCTTTGTAGTTTTACCAATGTTTGGTGGCCATAAAGTGGGATCTCATTGTTTTATGTGAACTTATATGATTTCTTAGTGAATTTGAACTCATTTAATATATTTGTTAGTGACTATAATTTCTTTTAATACCCATACATGCTTTTCTAATGTGTTTATTTGCAGATTTTTTTTTTTTTTGGTATATTCTAGATGTTAATCCCATCCTGTCATCTATTTATCAACTTTCTCAATGGTAACTTTCAGAAATTTTTAGTTTTGATATAGCCTCAATCCATTAATTTTTGCCTTCGGTTGCACTTTAGGAGTCTTAAGATGTTCTTCCTTACCCAAGATTACAAAGATATTTTGTATTATGTCAGCTTTCCACTTTTACCTTTTTAAATTCTTTTTGAGTCTTGTCTTCATATATAGGATAATGAGGGAATCCCACTTCATTTTTTTCCTATTTTGTGAGACAGTTTTCCTAAATCATCTATTAAACAGTGTATTCTTTCCTTCATATAGTTTTGTGGAGCCACTTTTATCATACCTCAGGTTCCCACATACACACATTGGTTTACTTTTTCAACTTTATTAAGAGTCTGTAAGGCTGGACATGGTGCCTCAAGCCTGTAATCCCAGAACTCTGGGAGGCTGAAGTGGGAGGATTGAGTCTAGGAGTTCAGGACCAGCCTGGGCAACATAGAGAGACCATGCCTAAAAAAAAAAAAAAAAAAAAAAAAAAAAAAAAAAAAAAAAAA
>NW_022436998.1:8195055-8213908 GCF_009761245.1 Sapajus apella
AAAAAAAAA
This sequence comes from Sapajus apella, assembly GCF_009761245.1. NCBI lineage: Eukaryota > Metazoa > Chordata > Mammalia > Primates > Cebidae > Sapajus > Sapajus apella. Next base: position 8,195,065 of record NW_022436998.1, read on the forward strand.
AAAAAAAAAAAAAAAAAAAAAAAAAAAAAAAGCCAGAGCCAGGCACTGTGGCTTGCGCCTGTAATCCTAACCTTTTGGGAGGCTGAGGCAGGTGGATCGCTGTACAAAAAAATACAAAAATTAGCCTGGCTAATTGGCATAGTCCTAGTTACTCAGGAGGCTGAGGCAGGAGGAGTGCTTGAGCTCAGGAGGGGGAGTTTGCAGTGAGCCCAGATTGCACCACACACTCCATCCCGGGTGACAGAGGGAGACCCTGTCTCATAAATAAATAAATAAGAATAAGAGTTGTAACTTATTTATGTAAAGTAAATCCATTCAAAGTGTACAGCTTGATTACTTTTGACAGATGTACATACCTGTGAAACCATCACAGTAAAGATACAGAGCATTTCCATCACCCCAAAACTGCCCTTGGGCCGCTTGTTAGTCCATCCATCCCTTTGTCCCCAGACTTAAGCAACTACTGATATGCTGTCACTATGGATTAGTTTGTATTTTCTAGAATAGTATATAAATGGACCATACAGTATGGTACTATTTTGTGTCTAGCTCCTTTTTCAACATATTAATTTTTAAAAATGTTTTTTAATTATGATAAAATACACATAACATAAAATTTACTATTTAACAATTTTAAGTGCATAATTCAGTGGCATTTAAGTACATTGACATTGTTGTCACCACTATCCATTTTCAGAATATTTTTTGTCATCCCAAACTGAAACTGTCCCCATTAAATGGAACATAATTCATCTGTCTGTTTCTATGCCCCCCATTTTTTTTATTATGGCTTTGCAGTGTCTTATATGGCAGCATGAGCCCCCACATTTCTTCAGACTTGACTTGTTTATTTGTGGATCTTTGTGTGTCCATATGCATTTTGGAATGCTTATTTAGTTCTCAACAAAGGTAAGTGTGATGGGTATTGCATTGAATATATAATCTGATTTTTCTGTCCAATATTGTAAGATTTTCTGTCTTCATATAATTCTGTCCTTGAACATGGTCATAGTTTTTTTTTTTAAATGAATTTTTAATAGAGTTTCAAACTTTCTCTGTCATGATAACATTTTTTATAAAGGTTGCTTTGAGGGTAATTTGAATCTTGACACCATAGTCCCCACATTAAAAGGAGGCTAAAGAGATTTTTGGGACAGATCTTTTAAAAATCTTTCTTAATTCATCAATCTCGGATGACATTGGTGAAATTACTCACTTCTGGTAGGTCTAGGTTCCTCTTTCTGCAAACTGGGTTAATAACACCCCCCCTTATAGAGGCTGCTGAAGGGCTTAAAAGATAGTATAGGAGATGCTTGGAGTACAGATCTTGAAACAGAGTTGTTTTCAGGTTATGTTGGTGGAATACCTCCCCTAATGCTGGTTTTAAATAGCATAAGCTGGCTGAATATGGTAGCTCACACCTGTAATTCCAACACTTTGGGAAGCTGAGGTAGGAGGGTTGCTTGAGCCCATAAATTTGAGACCAGTCTGGGCAACAGGGTGAGTCCCTGTCTCTTAAAAAAAAAAAAAATTAACCAGTTATGGTGGCGCACACCTGTAGTCCCAGTTACTTGGGGGGATTAGGTGAGAGGATTGCTTGAGCCTGGAGGTTGAGGCTGTGGTGAGCTGTGATCACGCCACTGCATCCTACCTGAACGACAGTGCAAGACCCTGCCTCAAAAAATAAAATAAATAACATAAACTTAATACTTTTATCTGTTTTTAAGGGTTAGTAATAAAGAAGAGTCAGAAAAGCAAAGTGAATAAGCCAGGCAATGAATATGTAACACAGAGTCTACATTCACAAGCCCATATTTCTGCCTGGTTTTGTTGGATTTCACAAAAAGTACGGGTACTTCCAAAGAATTTTACAGTCGAGTGGGGAAGAAAAGGCTAATATACAAGAAACAATTAGAGAATGCTATGTGACAGATGGTATATAATCAGGGGTTAAGTGGTGCAGTGCCAGGGGAGTTATGAGAAGAGAGAAATCCTGCTCTGTGAGATTTTGATTTGTCTTAGGTGGAACTAGATTAGGGAGGGGAGAAAGGGCTGGAGAAACCAAGTAGAATTATCATTTCTGTTGGGGGCCTTCAAGGCTCAGTATTGAACCCTGTGACAGTGGATATTGTGCCTAAACCTAAGTATGTTAAAATCAGTGCTGTGGGATTGGTGATAAATAGAAGATGCCTAGATAAGCGGTAGCTCTCTGTCTTATAGTACAGTGGTGAAGAGCACTTGCCCTGGAGCCCTGGTTTGGATCTCAGCCTCATCATGTAGAAGCTATAGGACCTTAGACAGGTTATGCAAACCTTCTGTGTGTCAGTTTCCCCAGCTCTCTGGTAGCTGTCATAACAGCAGTCATCTTATAGGGTTGTTGTGGTGACTATATAAGTTAACATGTATAAGGTACTGAGTGCCTGGCACAGTAACCACAATATAAACATTAGCTGTTATTATGACAACTTTTGTTAATATTCATCACGTTCCTTCTGTACCTCTCTTGAGGTGTGTGAGGCTTTATGCCCCAGAATTGGATGGCTTTTGTCCAGAAAGACCTGGTTGGAGGCTGTACAGATTTATAGAATGGGCTTTTCTCACACGTTGGCAGGCATTTAGTAGATGCTCATGTTGCAGATTGAACAAGTAAATGCTGAAAGACAGTGGAGCCAGGTGCATTCTCTTTCATTCCTGGATGTCCTCATTCAGGACTCTGGAATGGAGTGGGGAGAAAAAGTCAGGTGGTAAGCATTCAGGAAGCAAATTTTATTTTGCAATATTCCTAGTTCTGATTAGACCTTTTGGCAGAGATGTTGGAATCACAGGGATTCACACTTGTTGATGGCTAACTGCATGCCAGACACCGAGTCCTTGACCCAATGAAGTGGATATTGTCATTGTCCCTTTTTTGGAGACAGAGAGTGGGGCACAAGTAATTTGCCCAAGAAAGTAGGAAAAAGAATGCCCTGGAGTTTAGTATTTGGGACCCTTGCCAGGGGGCAGAAAGGAGTAGATACTGTTGGTGGGGAGCCAGTATCTTTACATAAAGCATTATAATACACAGGTTAGCCCAGCAGGGCATTCCCATGACCTCAGATGTTTATCAGCGGAAGCCAGTGGCTCTCAGATTTCAGCATGTATCAGAATCACCTGAAGGCTACTTACAACACCCAGGGCTGGGCCCCACCTCTGCCAGAGTTTGTGAGGCAAAGAGCTTGGGGCAGGTGGCAGTGGGCAGTTGACATGTCTAATGTGTTCGAGGATGCTGTGATGCTGCTGGTCTGGGGACCGCTCTTTGAGAACCATTGCTATCAGCAGTGCCCACGTCAGTGAGAAACCAGCTGCTCCTACTTCTAGTTACAGTCAGGTGGGATGATTTCAGATTTAGACATTGGAAGTGCTTTCCACCTCATGAAATGAAAATTGAACTCATGTGGTCTTGTTTATCTAGGACAGCAGAGGGGTGTCTGAGCCAGTCCAGAGCAGAAACTTGCTTTTCCTGCTCACCAGTGTTTCTGGAATGGCTCAGGAGAGATGATCCCAAGGTGGAGAGAAAACTTGGAAATGTAAGTCAAGACTCATTAGAAGCTTGAAGCGCCATCAGTGCTTCCCATCTCAGGAAGATGGCCTCATTTATTTTTATTTTGTTATTTTTCATTCCCCCTCCCATTGGCAAAAAAATAAATAAATAAAAATAAAGAAAGACTTCCTATTCACCACTTATCCCCATGGGGGAATTTAGGCACAGACAAATTGAAAGTATATTGAGATACATAGCCTGACAGTGGAGAGGCAGAAGATAATCTTATTTGACTAGTTTAATTATAGTAGAAAATTGTGTTTGTAGGAAAAAAGAGCTTTGTACAGCTCTCCTCCAGCTGCCATGAGGTCACATAGCTATAGTGTATACCAAGCTTAGTACAGCACCTACACACACTAAGCTCTCAAGAAGCATGAATTATTATTAGAGCAGAAGTTTTCTGTTTTGGAATCCAGATATTTTTTCCTATTAGAAAAATATTACATATATAAAACCTTGGAATGAAAACCTTTTAGAATGGAAAGATTTTGTAGGAACTCAGGATTTAGAAAGAACTCAGAGGAGAAGGGTACAAGCAAGTTGTATTTGGGAAGAAACACTGGTTTGGATTTTTCTCTGTGCTAGTTATCCAGGCCTATAACCACTTATTTGCTTGGTGAGCAAATGTGGCAGGAGAGAGAGGATGACGGGATTGCCAGGGGGCCAACTGAAGAGGCTGGAGAGGCCTGTTGAGGTGTGGAGACACTCTCCAGTCTGGTCTTTTTATATCTCAGGGTTGACAGTGGCAGTAAATGTGTGTTGAGAGTCCTCTATGGGCCAGTCTTCTTGGCGAGCCTTGAGACAGAGATGAGTGTGATGGGGTCTGCATCTTTTAGGGATTAGCGGGGAGACAGACATGTCCACAGATGATATCATCACCAAGTAGTGAGTTCAGTATCAAAACAGCACAGCTAACCTTCCTGGGTCAGGGGTGGGACGACTGGACAGAGGTCACCTGCCCAGGCTCGCTGTGTGCACAGAAGGGAACCCATACCATAGGACAGTGTAGATGGAGACAGAGGTGGCATTTTTTGGTTTTTATTTTCTTTTGTTTTGGGGTTGAAAGCCACATTAAGTTTTCATTTTTAGTGACGTAACCCTGACAGTAGAGATAAGCCTAGGAAGATATGGGCTATTAGTGGTCGGTCCCCAAAGGGAGAATCAGAACTGGGACTGCACTTCAAAATTACTTGGGGAGTTGTAGGAGTACTTGACAGTTTCCTTTCTTTGTTTTTGAAAAACGTGGCTATGAGGTCAGGACTTCGAAACCAGCCTGGCCAACATGGCGAAACTCTGTCTCTACTAAAAATACAAAAATTAGCCAGGCATAATGGCACACACCTATAATCCTAACTATTTGAGAGGCTGAGGTGGGAGAATTGCTTGAAACCGGAAGGTGGAGGCTGCAATGAGCTGAGATTGCGCCACACTCCAGCCTGGGCGACAGAGCGAGGCTGTGTCTCCGAAAAACAACAACAAAAGTGGCTAAATGTTAGCTGTCTGCTGGGAATGTAAAACCTGAAGAAGATGAACGACTTTCTGTCTTTAAGATAAATCAGGTTTTAAAAGAAAGACTCTAGTAAAAACAAAGTTTTATTTTATTTTCCCTGAATTTTTGGCTAAGTGTGAAGTTCCCCTTTCATTTGTGTTTTCAGCGGCTCCAGCTTCTTATTTTCTTTTTCTTCCCCTTCTCCTCTCCTTTTCGCCAGTTGTTTATTATCAATAAATACAAAAGAAGCTGATTTCAGCACCACCTTCCCAGTCCTCCTTAATTTCATGTCCAGACCACTTTATAGAAATAGCAATAAGCTGTTTGCATTTCTCAGGTTGTAATGGATGTCCCTCCTGGCAGGCTGTCTCCATTAAGGGAGCAAAATGTAGATGTTCAGTCTTCTAAAAATTTTGTGCAGGTATACTATGTGAATCCATGAAGGACAGGAGATGCTATAACAAATCTCAGGTTAAGGGGTGAGGGATTCTCAGCTAAGTTTGGCAGGTGGAAGATGCTCAAATTTAGAAGAGTGTTCCCAACAGTCACAGATGGAGATAGAGTAGAGAACAGACCTCCAGAAAACTATCCCCTAAGGAAGTGGTGGGGAGGGTTAGCTAAAGTGATACCCACCTCACTGGCAAGGGGGGGGGTGGTTGACAGCAGCAGAGGCAGGAGAAATCAGGAGGGGGAGGGAGACAGGGTGGGAAGGCAGGCTTTGCCCACAGCTTCTTTCCCCCTAACAGACACAGGCTGACAGTTTAGGCAGGAGTTGGAAAAGGGGGTGTGTGTGGGGTGCCAGTGTGCCTGAGGCCAACAGAGAAGGGGAATGTATTACTCCTGAGAAAACCAGGAGGGGAGTGGGAAGCATGGAGGAAAGGTAGGGGGCAGTGACAGGGATGAAGGTGCTCAGGCAGGTGGAAGATGACTGGCGAGCAGAGATGCTTGGGATGCTGGAGAAAAGGCATGAGACCAGAAGAGGACTGTGAAAGAAACAGTCTGTATAGAGGACCCATGGCCTTCAGCCCAAGCCAGGCTGTCCTGAGACAGAGGCAGAGCAGATGAGGGCAGTGACGACAGATGCTGCTGGCTGTCCAGCACACCGGTGAGGTAGTAACGCATTTTCTGAGCCATTTATGAGATGGCAGGCACGAAGGGTTTTTCTGGATAACGGGAACTGGGAAGGCAAGGACCCAGGGGCTCTGACTTTGAAAGCCATCTGGGGAGTCACAAAAAACAGTGGGCTTGGGTTTAAATCCTTTTGGGACACTGGCTTTTTCCTGTGTGAAATGAGAATAATAACCATTATGTCACAAATGTTGTGGTATGAAGAGCCTTGGCATGTGTCCACAGTAGTATAGGGTTGCATTCTGCAGTTGTTGAGGTGGCCTTGGGATGTGGCAGCAGAGGGTGATCCTGAGATTTCCTCCGAGAGATAGCCTGTGTTGATTCCCTTTCCTCTCCTGGGTGGCATGTTGACCATTCATTTGACTAGGTAGACTGTAAGTGAGACTTGGGCTATTGCACAGGCACTATCCATCTGTACCCAGTTTTCTGGCCATGTGTTGTTGAGATTTTCACCATGTGGACTATGTAGTCCTTTTCTGTGTGTTCTACCTGATCTTATCCCAGAGCCTGTCCCTATTGTTCCCCTGGCTATTAGTTCACTCTGCACACCCCCAGACCCAAGTACACAGAATGTCTCCTATATGCCATTGCTTTTTGTGGAAGTCTTTGTGGATGGCCTCCATCTCTAGCCTGAGCCTTCAGAATCATGGGGACCAGCCGCTTTGAATTTGGATGAGGCCAGGATATAGGTGTGAATAAAGCAAAGTCTCAGTCTACATGGAGTTTTCTTGGTAAGGGTCAGACAGACAATAATTAAATAAGCAAATATGTAGCATGTAGGGTTGTCAGGAGGCAAAACCTTACCTTTGCCTCAGAATGCCACCCATTCACATGGTCAATAATTTAACATTTGCTTTACTGCTGTGCTCCGTGTAGTGACACTTGAGTTACTTTGAAAGGCTCTATAAAGTTCCAAGCAGTTGGCTGGGCAGTGGTCCAGGTTTCCATAGGACCCTCAGCATGGCTGGTTTTCCCCTACCCTTTGATTTTAGAAACAGAGGCAGGATCATGAGAATGCTCTCAGGAGTTTCTCAAGCCTCATTTTGCTCATTCAATTCAAGGCGCTATCCATGGCTCACAGGTTCTTATTGGGGGTTTCTGGATAGGTTTCCTGAAGCCACCATATATTTAAATGTATTTTAGGAGACAGTGCATATCTAAAACTCTCATTAAATTCACCAGGAAAGTGTTTAAAAGGCCCATTTTTTATGGAAGTGGATAAAAAGTGAAAATTAATGCCATGGAGAGTTCCTTTCCATCTTTCCCTTTTTAGAGGAACTAATGGGAAGTCAGTAAGTAAAAGGGGGTGAGGCAGACACACACTGACAGCCTGCCGTAGTTCTGTGTGGCTTGATGTTTCTGTCTTATGGGTGGGACAGGAAACAAAATGATGCCTCTGGCATCACTGGAAGACCATTTGACTTAGTGGAAGCAAAGGTGGGGAGGTGTGTATGAGCGAGAAGAGAAGGTTCAGCCATTGGGAGGAGCACAGAGGCCCCTATGAGCAGATGCTGCTTCTCAGATTTCTGTGTCTGATGGTTCCCGAAAATAGGTCTGGAGCTTTGGCTGCTCCAGATGTCAAGGCACCTGTTTTAGGAGATTGCCTCTGCTTGAGAAGTCTGTAGTAGCTTACCTGAATTGTAAAGCTTGTGACTACTGCCTTCAAGATAAGGGTCTAGAGGATAACTTTGGAGAGTGAGAGCATAGATGCTCACATACTCTTTGACTCAGCAATTCTATTTTTAGGGGCTCATTTTAAGAAATAATCAAGGTCATTATTAATCTCAGAGCTCTTTATCATAGTGAAAAGTTGGAAACATAATATTAAAATATAGGGGGTTAAACAAATTATGTATATCCACACAACGGAATACTAGGTAACTCTTAAAAATAATATCTGGGAGAATAATCATGAAGAAAGTTGTTCTGAAAACATTGTCGTTATGTGCCAAAAGGTATGCACTGCGTTTGTAAAAAAAAAAAAAAAATGAACTATTGAGAAGGTAATGGTTGGGCCTCTACTATGAGCCAGGTACCCTGTGGAGTACTGGTCACACAGTGATGAAGTAGGTAGATATGTCCTCAACAGGTCTCAATCTCCTAAGGCAAGAGTTAGGTCACATTGACTGTGCCATTAAAAAATTCTGTAAATGGGGGCCTGGCGCGGTGGCTCACGCCTGTAATCTCAGCACTTTGGGAGGCTGAAGCAGGTAGATCACAAGGTCAAGAGATCGAGACCATCCTGGCCAACATGGTGAAACCCCGTCTCTACTAAAAATACAAAAAAATTAGCTGGGCGTGGTGGTGCGCGCCTGTAGTCCCAGCTACTCGGGAGGCTAAGGCAGAAGAATTGCTTGAACCTGGGAGGCGGAGGTTGCAGTGAGCTGAGGTCGTACCACTGCACTCCAGCCTGGCGCCTGGTGACAGAGTGAGACTCTGTCTCAAAAAAAAAAAAAAAAAAAATTCTGTAAATAAGTTGAGCACGGTGGCTCATGCCTATAATCCTAGCACTTTGGGAAGCTGAGGCGGGTGGATCATGAGGTCAGGAGTTTTAGACCAGCCTGGCCAATGTGGTGAAACCTGTCACTACTAAAAATAGAAAAAAAAAATTAGCTGGGCATGGTGGCACGTGCCTGTAGTCCCAGCTACTTGGGAGGCTGAGGCAAGAGAATTGCTTGAACCTGGGAGGCAGAGGTTGCAGTGAGCCGAGATTGCGCTACTGCACTCAAGCTTGTACGACAGAGCGAGACTCTGTCTCAAAACACACACACACACACACACACACACACACACACACACACACACAAATTCTGTAAATAATCCATGAGTTCTGCATCCACAGATTCAATCACATAGATTGAAAATATTTGAGGAAAAGGCCAAAAAAATATCCCAGGCACAGTAGCTCATGCCTGTAATCCCAGCACTTTGGGAGGCTGAGGCAGGTGGATCACTTGAGTCTGGGAGTTTGAGACAAGCCTAGACAACACCACAAAATCCTGTCTCTACAAAAATTAGACATGGTGGCATGCACCTGTAGTCCCAGCTACCAGGGAGGCTGAGATGGGAGGGTTGCTTGAGCCTTGGAGGTTGAGGCTTCAGTGAGCAGAGGTTATGCCACTCTACTCCAGCCTGGGCGACAGAGTGAGACCCTGTGTCAAAAAAAAATGAACAACCCCCCCCCCAAATTATAGCATAACAGCTATTTACCCAGCATTTACATTGTATTATGTATTATACTTGATCTAGAGATGACTTAAAGGATACAGGAGGCTTTGTGTAGGTTATATGCAAACATCATACTTTCTTATATGATGGACTTGAGCATCCATGGAATTTGGTGTCCATGGGGGTCAGGAACCGATCTCCTGGATTACTGAGGGGTGACTATATTCATAGGAAGACCACAAAAAGATTGTCTCCTTCACAGACAGTTTTGCCACCTGTTTAATCATATCAGGTGTGTTTCTCTGTTCTTGTTATTAGGCTACATCTTTGACTTGAAATTACTGATTTTTTAGAAAGCTTAAATAATTAAGATGTCATATTGATTAAATTTCTACGGTTACACTAACTTCCTTGAAACCGTTCTTTCTCTCCCAGCACTGTGGGAGGCTCTGAAGTATAAGGGTGTGGTGGCTTCAGCACAGTGTTTGAGGAGTGGGCACTGAGTGGCGCCCCCTGGCGTCTCATAGTGTACAGTCTGTGCTGCCCACCCAAGGGTGCACGGTCCTAGCCTTTTAGCCAGAGTGGGTTTTCTTTCAAGGACAACTTTTCTTTTTCTTATTTCTCCTCCTTCTCTCCTCCCCTTGTCCTTTTCCTCCTCTTTCTTCTCTTGCTCTTCCTCCTTTATTTAGAAATGTATCGGTTAGAATAATATTCATAACCCTATTACCCATAGATAACCATTGGTATCATTTTGGTGTATAACTCTCTAATCTATTTTCTATAAATATTAGATGTGCACCAAGCGAACATTTTGACAAAATGCTGAAAGATGGAATGCTGAAAGGAATAGTATTGCCAAAGCTAAATCTCGCTGTCCTAGAATGGACCTCTGGGTAACATGTTTGACATTTTATAAACATTATTACAGTTTTGTTATTAAGATTGTGATAGTCAGAACTTGGCATTGTGGTACAGGAACTTAATTTCTTACCATATATGATCAGTGCAATGAACACTTTCGATACTGGGTGGATGTTGACTTTGATCTGAGTTGGAGGAGGGAGGAGCAAGGCCTTTATTTATTTGTTTAGTTTATTTTTGTATGATTATTTTGGCTCTGTCCATATAAAACAATATGCATGGTAGTTTGTTTCCAACGTATTCATCTTTTGTCATATAACTGACTTATCTTCTCTCTGACTCCTGGACATGAAGATTTTCTTGGCAACAATGATGTGGTTTCATTTTAGTACTTCCTCACCCCAGCTTTGTGCGCTGTTTGAAGGAGAATATATATGGATAATCTCAGAAGCAGAAGTGAAACTGTTGTCCTTATACACATTTTTCCCTGATATTTTTGTACTCACTTGCTGCTTTACACAACCAGTTGAGAGGAAAATGCATCTTTAAGCTTTGGCTGTAAAAGTGTGGCTGTGGAGCACTGAAATTGGCTTTCAAGATAACAGAGCTGTTTTGGAATCTCCATCTGCATCTTAGCTTTCACTGCCTGCACACTAATTTCAGTATCTTTCCTGGAGAAGAATGACAGAAGAATCTGCAGAGGTTACATGTGACAAATGTTTGCTCTCTCAAGACATCCTCAGTTTTCAACAATTGACTGCTTTCCCTGCAAGCAACCATTCGCTGTTAGTAAGCATGTTTTTTTGATATTGTTAGGAGGCATGTCATGTCAGTGCTATTATCCACAAAGTACAGTGCTAAGCCAGATGCAGTGGCTCATACATGTAATCCTAGCACTTTGGGAGGCCGAGGTGGGTGGATCACTTGAGCCCAGGAGTTTGAGACCAGCTTTGGCAAGATAGTGGAACCCCAACTCTACAAAAAAAAAAATAGGTGGATGTGGTGGTGTGCATCTGTAGTCCCAACTACTTGGGAGGCTGAGCTGGGAGGATCACCAAGCCCAGGAAGTTGAGACTGCAGCAAGCTGTGATTGCGCTACTACACTTCAGCCTGGGTAATGCAGTGAGACCCTGTCTCCAGAAAGAAAAAAAAAGCACAGTGTTAGAGCTGAGCTTTGTTACACAATAAACCAGCCATTCCATCTTTGAACATCTTTGGTAATTACATGATAAAATCTTGAGGGCCATATAGTTTGCTCATGGATGGAGGAAATTCTTAGGATACATCAGGAATGTTCACCGACATTTGGAAATCAGTTTTTGGATACCAACAGCAAATATTAAAATAATGTGCCTTGTTCATATCACTGACATTATGTTAATATGCTGTTTACTTGCAAGGTGAGGCAATCATTGATTGCACACCAGTTCAAGGATGCCAGAAGTGATATTTGAAGAATGTATCCTGGTCTTTGGCTTTCCAGACTGAGACTGAAGGTCAGATTTTGGCCGAGTGTGGAAACTGAAGACAACTTTGGTAGATTCTTGAATATACATAGAAATATATATTGTATTTATATAGTTGAAAAATATTTCTACTATTTCAAATCTCTACTTTAAAAAAGTACAAACATCTTTTTGATTATAGTAAAATATACATGCCACAAAGTACCATTTTAATGATTTTGAAGTATACAGTTCAGTGGCATTAAGTACCTTCAGATTGTTGTGGGGAGGATGAGGAGAAATTGCTTAATGAGTATGATGTTTATTATTTGCGTGATGGATACCCTAAAAGCCCTGATCTGATTGCTATGCAATCTATGCATATAACAAAATTGCACAGGTATCCCATACATTTGTATAAATAAAAAGGAAAATAAAAATATGTTTCTTCTTCTGATCAGTTTTATTAGAGGGTGCCTCATCACAGTATGGTCAAGAAAATGCCTCCTTCACAGTTATAAACACACCCACCACTTTCAACAGTGTTTAGTTGAAGGCATTAGTAATGCCTGAGGTCAAGAGTGTGGTTTCACAATTCTTCAGAGCAGTCTCACCAGCAAACTTGGCAGCAACCTTGAGCAAGGCCTGTCAGGGTTCTTGGAAAATTGCCTGGTGTTTTCATATCTTTTGCTCTGATAGCTCTTACTTGTCAGTACCTTAGGAGGGAAAATCTGGCAGTAGCATTTGGTTCCTTAGTTCGGTCTGAGCTGGTTAAATGCTCACTAGATATGCAGATATGATTTATTTCAGTGTGCTTCTCTGGGAGCCTGTCTCACTGTGGCAGCTCTGGAACTTCTGTTTATGGATGACATTCTGCTTGGAAATGGGGCTGAGGTTCTGAGCTACAGGCTGTGTTTGCACAGCAGCTCTCTTGATTTTAATTTGTATTTTTTCCCAAATATGGGTGGTTGGAGAGCCCCAGTGGAGAATACAGGGTAGCATGTTCCCCCCAACTCCATGCGGTGATCCAGTGGTTTTGTGATGCCTGGGCATCTTGCAGTGACATGTCTGTAGGTGCTTTTTTTGTGGCGATGTAGGAAATTGAGATTACCTTCCAGATTTGTGGTAACAGAAGTGAAATATGTTGTACCTTTATAGGCCTGATAAAAATCAAATGTGATTAACTGGTGGTTTTAAACAATGCCAGTCAAATCTGTTTGTTTGCATTGCCCACATTTTCTAAAGGCACATGACCTATCTGAAGAGGGAGGCTTATCTGTGAGTTTACTGACAGCATTGTGGATTGTGTTATTTTTATATTTCATGTTGTATGATCTTTTTAGTCATTTTTTGGAGTCTGTCTTGGTCTTTTTCAGTAAAAGGACCAACTGTATGTGTGGATTTGTAGGACTGAATAATCTTCCTTTCTTTTTGTGGAGTTGATAAATCAAGGACTTTTTAAGTCCTTGATTTAAATAGGTGACCTCTGGAACAAAATAAACATACATGTTTAATACTTAGACATATAATTTATATATTTGGCAATAAGTCAAATGCTCCATTCCAAAGAATAACCATAAAACTGTTTGAATAATTTTTTTTGTTTCAGTATGCAAGATATAATCAAAGAAATGTGTCTCTGGGAAAAAAGATAATTGCGGTTCTTTTGTGCCATTAAAATTTCAAGTGTAGTGAGCTAACCTGGCACTATATCAGATGTCTAAGCAAATAATTGCCTGCTTGTTATTGGAGTCTGTTATATGTTATAAATTTTTGGTGGCTGACTGTAAGTGTGATTTTGGAGGTGTAAAATCTGCCATATTGTGGGATTCAAATAAGTCATAATTGTGGGTCGCTTTGGGCTATTGGAGTTGGCAGCGTGCTTCTTGATGGACTTATACCAGTGATATTTGTCTTTACTGCTGCTGGCTGTGTGAAGGGAAAGTACTTCACTCTCAAGGAGGTTATCGTCAGGAGAAGAATATGAACACAAACCTTGAGAGCATTTATGTTCACGGGGTCTATATCTTCCATCCTCTCCTGAGCTCCTTTTAATCTGAATCTTCCCTGATCACTTAACTGAGATTGCTATTTTGGCACTACTTCCTACTCCATGGCGTTGAATCCTTCTTTATTCTCCTCCTCCTGGGCTGTGGAACACCCTTTTTCATTTTCTTCTCCCCACTTTGTTCTTTGAGGTTCTCTGCAGTTCTGGTTCTCGTATCTTCCTGATGGTTACTCCTTAGACACCATCCTGTAACCTCTGCTTGGGTTGCACATGTAAATGGTTCATCCTTGGTGGTGAGCAGCCTGTTGTGTACAGGTTCACATGGGGGACTCTTCTTTCTTTTGGGTGGGGTGGCAGGTTTATGAGGGTCCAGCTGGTAGAGGGCTCTGATTATGTGGTTTTGACTCAGCAATTTCCTTACAGTCTGGAGGGTGTGGTCAGAGCAGCTTAGGGCCTTAGAACTTAGACTGTGGGAGAGGAAGTGATAGAAAAGGAAAATGTACAGTGCCTTTTTGCACTGAGGCCCCTATTTTAGGAATAAACTCTAGGGGTCAGAAATGATGTTTAGATTAAATCTGACTTTTCTTATTTTCTGATCTGTATTTTGTTTCCAGAATGGTTAATGTGACTCCTATTAGAATAAACAATGGCATGTATTTCAAGTTTAATGCTATTATACATTTTTGAAAATTTAGTAAATAATAAAATCTTAACCTGCTCACACATGCTGTAATTTGTCCTGCCCCTCTGTCTGCATATGGAAGATAAATTTTCACGGTCTTCACAGTCACAAATGTTTAAAGATAAATAACGTTGGAAAGTGACTTTAACGATTCTTTTTCTTTTCACAGGTTTGTTGCTGACAACGATGTTAAAATCCCTTCAGATGTTAAGGCTGTTTAGTTTAAAATAATCATGCATTGTTTCTTTGGTGACTGCAGTGTGTTGTGCAGTGTAGTTTTTTTTACCCTTCAATTTTTTTGTTGCGCTGAGTTGCCATTTGGAGGTACTGTTTTTGATACTGTATCTCAAGACTGTGATTTCTTGGATTTTGTGTGTGTGTGTGTTTTTAATTTACTGAACTGAGTACTAGAGAATTCTTTCTCTGTAAGATCCACTGCTTTGTGAGAGCCCAGAAGTTTGTAAGAAGAGGAGGAGTATCAGATAGTGAGAGGTGTGCATCATGGTTAAATGAAAACAAAACCAAGATGTTTGACTCTCAGCAGAGAGAGGTTTGGAAGCTAACTCTGCTCCCCACGGTTCAGCCCTGGTGGTGAGCAGCCTGGGCTGCAGCCTGTCATCAGCAATGGAACCAGCGGATGTTGAGCAAATTACTGAAGTTGTTTGAATCTTAATTTCCTCATCAGTAAAATGCTCCTCCTACAAGTTTGTTAGGGAATCGTAACAAACTGTAGATGTAGAATAAAACGGTAGTGGTCATTATTAGGGCTTTCTCTTCAGAGGCAAAAAGGTTTTAGAAGGTGGTTATGTTTTTCTGTTATTTTATCATTTACCACTGCAGAGGATAAGGATTTGGAATGAGGACAGTCTAGACTGGCTGAGAACCTTATTGTATTGGTCAATTGAATTCCATTGTCTAAACTTGTTCATTTTCACCTTTTCTCCTGATTGTTTTCTCTGCTGTGGAGCATAATATTAAAAACAAAATAGATAACTATAACATTTTCTCTATCCAGACCCTTTGGAAATAAGTTAGTCTGACAAGGCAGTTCTTTCCACAGAGAGTAGAGGCTCTATGTTAATTTTCTTCTCATTACAATTTTTTTTATTGTTAAAATATTTTAAATGTTCAGGAACCTACAGAGAATAATACAATAAAGGCATATATGTCCAGCTCCCAGTTTTATTAAATGTTAACATTTTGATGTGTTTGCTTTATGTATGTGTGTGTATTTATTTATTTAAAAAATAAACATTTTCAGTGTAAGTTCAGGGACCTTGCTGTTTCAGTCATTGCTCTCGTGCCTAGGAGAGAGCCTGATGAGTGCTTAGTTGGCAGGCTCCAAATAAACACTGTGCATCTTCTCCAGTAGCCTTCTCCTCCCTTCTTCTGCTGACGTAACACACAAAAAACTGTTGAGCAGGGCGAAGTATCATGCTTGGTTCAGTCAGTGACACAAGTATTAGTTAAATAAGGACAGAGTTAAACAAGGACTACCCTGAAGGAACTTTAAATGCTATGTATAAGGTAGGACAGGTGAATTAAGAAGTAGTTCCTGTAGGAACCAGAACATTCTCCCTACATTTGCAGAGCCACAGAGTGGCTCGTTATCAGAAATAGTCATTGAAATGAACTTGAAGAAGCAGAGATGGGGCAGGGCTTTCCAGGTTGACAGGATCATTGAATGAGAGCTCAGCAATAGGACAGTGTTTGGAGAGATTACAATGAGATGACTCAGAGTTGCCTGAACTCTGTTCTCAGAGGCCAGTTTCAGAAGAATAAAATGGCTGGAGAACAGGTATTGGTCGAGCATCCTAAATCTGAAAATTCAAAATCTGAAATGCTCCAAAATTCAAAACTTTTTGAGCACTAACATGACGCCACAAGTGGAAAATTTCACACCTGACCTCATGTGAGGGTTGCAGTCAAAACTTTGCTGCCTGTACAATGTTTTTAAAAATATTGTGGGCCAGGCATAGTGGCTCACACTTGTAATCCCCACACTTTGGGAGGACAAGGCGGGTGGATCACCTGAGGTCAGGAATTCAAAACCAGCCTGGCCAGCATGATGAAACCCCATGTCTACTAAAAAAACTATAAAAAATTAGCTGGGCATGGTGGCAGATGCCTGTAATCCCAGCTACTCAGGAGGCTGAGACAGGAAAATCACTTGAACCCAGGAGGTGGAGGTTGCAGTGAGCCAAGATCACGCCATTGTACTCCAGCCTGGGCAACAAGGTGTGAGACTGCATCTCAAAAAAAAAAAAAAAAAAAAAAATTGCACGAATTACCTTTAGGTTATGTGTAGAAGGTGGATAGGAGACATAAATGAATTTCATGTGTAGACTTGGGTCCCATTCCCAAGATACCTCTTTATGTATATGCAAATATTCCAAAATCAGAAAAAATCCTGAAATCCAAAATACTTCTGGCTCCAAGCATTCAGGAAAGAGGGTATCCAACCTGTAGTACATATGATGAGTAGTGTTAGGCCCTTACTTAAAGGAGTAGAATAGCATACTAGAAGAAGAGCTGATGCTGTGTAAGCAGACCATCCCGGATTAAAATTTAGTTTCTCTTTTATTGGCTGCATGGCCACTTAACCTCTCTGAGCTTCAGTTCTGATGTCAAATATGTTCTCACTTTGGCTACAGCACGTTAAGAGCATGGAACTGAGTTCTTGCCTAGCCATTTCATTCTGTCTTAAGTGGTCCTCTTGTCTATGGAAATTTGAAATAGGCAGCTAAATATTGAGAAACTTAAGATTTTTTGGTTGGTCACAAAGGTACAGAGTGACTTCCTTTACATGAGGTCATTAACCATGTGACACAAGTACATTGTGAAATTGTCTGGCCTGCCAAATCTGTGCTTCTTCCTGTATCTTGTGAAAAAGTCCACCATCCTCTTAGTCATCAAGGCAGAACTGAGGAGTCATCTATAATTCCTCTTACCCCTGAATCCTTCCAGTCACCAAGCAAGTTCATTTTACCTCTTTATTATCTTGTTCTTGAGCCCCTATCACTTGGTGCCTGGATTTTTGCTGGAACTGCCCATTTGCTGCCCTTCTACATTTCATGTCCCCAACTGTGGTCACAGTCCTCTTTCTAAACTGCAAGAATGATCATGTTAGTTCCTGCTTAAAAACGTGTCTGTGGTCCTTGGCCCATGGTGAAGACCTGAGAGTCCTAGTTGAACACATGGGTTTCTATTTTCATGCCCTCTCATCTGCCTTCCTGTCCCTTGTGGTTCCTTGCTGCTCTGTTATCTCACCCCTGCTTCTCTCCTCTCATTTATCCTTATTTTCCTAGACTCAGTTCTTGGCTATTTCTGCAAAGCAGTTTCCAGAGTGGATGTGCTTGAGAACACAGACTGTTTTGTCAAAAATTAACATGTTCTTAGTATCCAGCATGGTGTCTGACACATAGAAGACTCAAAAAGGTTAGTGGAATAGAAATGAATAAGAAATGACTTTTCTATCTTCCCCTAGCCAGGAGGACTGAAGCTGGGCAACAAAAGCATTCTTTCTCACCACCTTTCTGTCTCCCATCAATTCGGCATCTGTTCAGCATCCCATCTCTGATAGGAGAGAAGCATATGGTTGACTTGAAAGAGGCAGCTGGGATGTGATTGGGTGTTCAAAATGTATTTGTTCCCCTTCCCCCATATAGGATAGCAGTAATAACACCTCCTGTTTGTATTTGCATTCCTCTTGAGTGCTTCCACAGACATGATCTCATCTGGGTATGTATGTCACTAATACCCTGAGTGCTAGATGGAGAATGTGATTGTCCCCATTTTGTAGATGCAGAATAGGAGATAAAAAGGAGTAAATATATTCACTCAAAGTTAGTGAGTTGTTAGTGTGGAACCAGACTTCAAGCCCAAGCAAGTCTCCTTCTCTTTTCCTTCTTTCATAACCAGTAGAACCAGACTATATCAGATTGATGTTTTTACATGTAATCATCAAAAAGGAAAATTGGCAAAAGTAGTTGTGTTTGAAAAGTTTTCTCTGTATTAACTTTGCATATGCGTATCTTTGTAACTGCTAATTTCTCCAATACTCTGATTCTGGTTAAGTGCTCAGGGTGATATGTCTCCTTGGTGTCACTTGGCAGAAATAGCTTGAAGTCCATGAAATAGTGTCCTGAGGCCCACTCTGGATAGAGATGAAGGATTTGTCACATTTCACTTGGTCAGTTTGGGAATATTATTGACTTCAAGCTATTTCCCTGTCTGACAGACTAATAAAGTAACAATAATGAAATATTTGTATTTCTTCTTCTTCTTCTTTTTTTTCTGAGATGCAGTCTTGCTGCCTTACCCAGGCTAGAGTACAGTGGCATGATCTCGACTCACTGCAACCTCTGCCTCCCGGGTTCAAGCAGTTCTCCTGCCCCACCCTCCAGTAGCTGAGATTACAGACACTCGCCACCACACCCCGCTAATTTTTGTGTTTTTTTTTTTTTTTTTTTTTTTTTTTTTT
>NW_022436998.1:8214008-8216031 GCF_009761245.1 Sapajus apella
TACAGGCACGCGTCACCATGCCCAGCTAATTTTTTTTGTAGTTTTAGTAGAGACGGGGTTTCACCGTGTTGACCAGGATGGTCTTGATCTCTTGACCTTGTGATCCACCCGCCTCGGCCTCCCAAAGTGCTGGGATTACAGGCTTGAGCCACCGCGCCCGGCCAATTTTTGTGTTTTTAGTGGAGATGGGGTTTCACCAGGTTGATCTTGAACTCCTGACCTCGTGATCCTCCTGTCTCAAACTACCAGAGTGCTGGGATTACTTCTTAAATATTAAAAGTACTCCTTAAATATTCATCCCATTCTGTTAATGAAATTGTTTCTTTTCCTCTAGAATTCTGGAGTCTTTGAATAAACTTAAGTAGGACAAAAAATGAAAATAAAAAAATAAAAAGGCTCACCAGCACTTAACAGTCATATTTTTAATTTCCAGAAATTTCTAAATTTTGAAAATTATAGCCTCTGAAGTGGGCTATTGCAGGGAGACTATTCTGACATATTTTATTAAATTCTATATTCTTAGCAGCAAAGATGAAGAAGGCAGAGTGAGACTGAAAATGCAAAGGCAGAAGCAGTCAGAACGCAACCAAGATATGCAGACAACATGCAAGCTTTGGATGAGAGCTTTTTTGTTATTATCAGTCCTCATTCTTTTTGTCTGTTTCTGCATTTGATTCTTGACTTATTCCAGCTTCCTTGTCCCCAACCCCTGTGAAACCTCTTCTCTTGGCTTCCATGATACAATGGAGTGGTATTCTGGGTCTCTTATCTTTTCTCTGCTATTGGCTACTTTCATCACCTCACTTTACCATTCAGACATGTTGATGGTTTTACTTTATTTTATTCTCTGGTGATATTTGTGCAGATGTATACTATTTTTTTTTTCATGTCTAGGTATTTCTCCTTATTTGTTTTGCTATCTTTCCAGACTCGGTAGCTTTAAAAAAATTGACCTTAGGATGTTTGTTGCAGGAAAAGACCTTCAAGATCACATGCTTCAGTGTCTCATTTTAGAGGTAGGTAAACTAAGGCTCTGGGAGGTGTTGTGGCTTGCATAATTTCATGGAGTCACTCGTTTAGTGAAATTGGGCTGAAAACAAAGGCCCTTGATCCTTAGCACCTCTTAGAGTCTCTGTTTATTTCCGATATTCTGACTCTTGATGGTCTCCTGTCACATGATTGTTCCCCTGGCAAAGAACTTTAGAGCTATATGGACCTCATGTTTCACCCCTTCTCCACAACTGTCAGATATCCAGCCATTCACCAAGACCTGTCAGTTCTTTCTATGATTTTTAAATGCTACTTTTTAGTAATTTTTAAATTTTAAAAATTTAAAATTCAGTAAAATTCACTTTTTGGAAGTGTATAGTTCTGTCCTAGTCAGTTTGGGCTGCTCTAACAAGAATGTCATAGCTTGGGTATCTTAAACAACAGACATTTATTTCTCAGAGTTCTGCAAACTTGAAGTCTGATATTAGGGTGCCAGCTAGTGTGATTGGGTTCTGGCGATGGCCCTCCTCAGGGTTCAGAGATGGATGCCTTCTTACTATATCCTCACATCCAGGAGAGAAAAGTCATCTCTCTTTTGTCCAATCTCTTCTTATAAGGCACTGATCCCATCCTGAGGGCTCCCTACTCAAGACCTTTTTGAAGAACTCCTCTCTGAATACTGTCACATTGAGGACAAGGGTTTCACCATATGAATTTTGTGGAGGGACACAAGCATTCAGTCTGTAGCAAGTTCTGTTAATTTTAACACAGACATTAATTCATGCAACCACCACTACAAATAGCAAACAGCATACGGGACAATTTCATCACCTTTCAAATTCTCTGGTGTTGCCTTTTTGTAGTTTAAATCCTCTTTCTTCCTGAACTCCTTGCAATACTGATCTGTTCTCTGACTTTATAGTTTTTTTTCCAGACTATTATGTAAGTGGGATTATACAGACTTTTTGAGACTAACTTCACTTAGCATAATATATTTGAGATCCATCCATGTTTTTTTTTTTTTTTTTTTTTT
>NW_022436998.1:8216131-8313579 GCF_009761245.1 Sapajus apella
AGCTGGGATTACAGGCACGCGCCACCATGCCCAGCTAATTTTTTGTAGTTTTAGTAGAGACGGGGTTTCATCGTGTTGACCAGGATGGTCTCGATCTCTTGACCTCGTGATCCACCCGCCTCGGCCTCCCAAAGTGCTGGGATTACAGGTGTGAGCCACCGCGCCCGGCCACCATCCATGTTTTATGTATCAATGGTTTGTTCCTTATTATTACTAAGTAGTATTCTGTTGAATGGATGTGCCATGGCTTGCATACCTGTTCACCAGTTGCATTCCCAGCAGCAGAAGAGGAAAGTCCTAGTTGATCTGTATTTTTGTCAGCATTTGATATTGTCAGTTTATGCACATCAGCCATTCTAATAGGTGTGTAGTGGTACCTCATGGGTTTGATTTGCATTTTCCTAGTGATTAATGATACTGAACATCTTTTCATGTGTTCATTTGACATTCATATATCTTGTGCCCATTAGGATATGTGTTACGCTCATTGTCATTATCATACCACATTCCAGGTGGTTATTATGCCTTTTTATATCAGCATTGTTGCTCACCTACCACAGCATATTCCAAGGTCAAAGCACTGAGCCAGGGAATTTATGTACATAATCTCATTTTATCCTTACAAAATCCTTGTGAAGTTAGTAGTGTTTTCTATTTTTATGGCAGAGAAATAAGGACCCCATGTTCAAAACATACTGAGTGCCTACCATGTGCAATGAGCCAGTTGTACACATCTGATAGTCCTGTGACTAAGTAAGTCAGTGACCTTCTATGAGTCAATTTCCTTTTCTGTTAAAAAGGGCTCTGTATTATAGTATGTCCTCTCAGGGTTGTTGAGTGAGGGATTTCAAGGAAGAATGCTTCATGCTGAGCAGGAGATCTGGCTCATGGTGTATTCTGAGAAAATGTTGGCAATAGCTACTTCTGTGTTCTTCAAATACCTTATGCTGACCTGAGGTGTTTCTCTTCCTCACTGGCCACTTTTCTAAAGTCAGTAGCAGAAAGGTAAACTGTGCCAAATGTTTTACTTTGAGTCCATTCCAGCTCCAATGTTTATATAAAAAATGATATCATAAAGGGTTGATCTAGTTAGCATGGTTATTCTGCTTATGGTAAGCTAGATGTGGAAACTATAATATTAGTAAAAAAATTATGATACGAGTATGGTCTTTTAAAAATTATTTAGTCATCCATCATGATGTATGTGAGGCTTTATATATGGAAGTGAAAACATGTTTAAAATCAGCTCCCTGCTATTTCCTGCTAGGGAGCTGGGGCTTGTTTTCTCTTAATCTTGCCATTGCCAAGCATATATCCGATGCCTGCTGTGTGCCAGGTGTCAGTCTCTCATATCCTCACAGCAACCCTTTGAAATAAAAGATACCCCCTTTTGCAGAGGAAAATACTGTGCTCAAGAGCCCATTTGCCTTGCCCAGTATACCCCAGTCATCTTCTGACTGAGTCCTCTGCTCTTATCAGCACGCACTCTGCCTCAGTCTCATTG
Organism: Sapajus apella; assembly: GCF_009761245.1. Lineage (NCBI taxonomy): Eukaryota > Metazoa > Chordata > Mammalia > Primates > Cebidae > Sapajus > Sapajus apella. The sequence goes on from NW_022436998.1 coordinate 8,217,636, forward strand.
TGATGGGGGCATGGCAGCTGCTGCCCACTGTTACCAGGAAGACTGGCACACCTTCCCCAACAATGTCATTTGTTTCTTCATGGGCACTGTTCCTGGGACCTCAAGGTCACACTTGCCTACCATAAGCCCTGAAATTAGTTTTATTTTGTCCAAAAGGCCCACCATGGAAAGAGCATGAACTCTGAAGTCAACAATGAGGATCAAGTGGTGTTTCCACCATTTTATTTTACTGTCTATGCAATTTTGGCCATGTTACTTAAACTCTCAGAGCCTGTGATTCTTCAGATTTAAAATGGGAATAATACATACCTGGTAGAGATGTGGAGAGAATTAGAAATCATACAGTAGGTGTGTTTTCTCAGCATGTTGGGAGGCCGAGGCAAATGGATTACCTGAGGTCAGGAGTTTGAGACCAGCCTGACCAATGTGGTGAAACCCTATCTCTGCTAAAAATAGAAAAAAATTAGCTGGGCATGGTGACATGCGCCTGTAGTTCAGCAACTTAGGAGGCTGAGACAGAATTGCTTGAACCCTGGGAGGTGGAGGTTGCAGTGAGCCAAGATTGTGCCACTGCATTCCAGCCTGGGTGACAGAGTCGGACTCTGTCTCAAAAAAAAAAAAAAAAAGGAAAAAAAAAGAACACAGTAGAGCACTTACCAAGTGTTTAGGATATTGTAGATGCTTATTAACTGGCAGCTACTATCGTCACCATTGTAGGACCTCCTGACTTGTCTTGGGAGACTGAAGAAGCTGTCCAGAGCAATGGTTAAGAATATGGGGTCTGGAGTAAACTGCTTGGGTTTAAATCATTTTTCTACCACTTGTCAGCTGTGTGACTGCGCGTAATAGAATTCCTTCCTGTACCTCAGTTTCTTCCATCTACAGGATGGGAATAAATAACAGTTTCTACCTTGTAGGGATAAATGATTTTAAAGAGATGAGAACTGTCAGGAGGTTGAGTTGAAATGAACTTACATTTATCATCTACTGCCATTATTTCTTCCCATGACATATGAGTCTCTTTTAAATTTATGATAACATTTCTGCTTTCCTTCCTACTCAAATTGAATTTCTCATTATTTGTATTTCACGCTGATAAAAACACTTGCTATCACATTTTTCCTAGAAATGCAGATTAAATTGTAAAAATTATTATTTTCATCTAATAAATTGGATTAACTAAATCTGTAAAGGACAGCTTTTTGTAGAGAAAATAATTGAAAATTTTTTATAGAATTGCTATAAATAAAATCAGGTGTAGCAAGTAACAATTTTATAGGTAAAAATATTTAAAAACATAACGAGCCGCCTGTTTAAAAAACTCACATACACACTTCATTATTTCACAGAAATTATTTGATTCTCCTGTTTTAATCTTGAATTTGGCTGGATTGCATGTGAATTACTCTTTTTCCCCTTCAAGATGACAGCAGTCAGGTGGACCCATAGTATATGAATCTACCAGGAAGAAAACAGCCTTTGAATTCACTGTATGTCTAGAAATCAAATTTGACTTATACCCGCGGGCAGTGTGTAGTGTTGGCTGGGTTTGAATCATTATTCTAAAGTGTGTACTGATGTCCTGTGACTAATATGTTCCAGCTGTCTAGGTCACTGCTTTGGAGTACTATTTATTTGCAGTAGTGATGCTGCAAATAGGAAAAGCTTTCCCTTTTGTTGGTTGAAAGCTTTCCTCGTAATTAGCAAAACAAGCATGCCTCTTATTTGGAGAGAGACTGGAAAGGCGGCTAAAGAGTCAATTGTACACAACCACTTTGGAAAACAATTTGGCATTACTTAGAGGAATTGAACATGTGCAATCCATAGCCCAGCTCTCCTCTCCTAGGTACATAACCTGGGGAAATTCTTGCCTGTGTGTACCAGGGAACAAGCAGTAGAATGTAAATGGCAGCATTATTCAAAGTAGCAGAAAACTGAAAAATCCCTGGAGTCCTCAACAGCAGAACAGAGCAGTAAATTGTGGGCATGTTCACACAATGAGAGCTGTATCATGGTGACAAAATGAATGAACTACAGCCACGTGAGTCAACAGGGATGAATCTCAAAATCTTAAGAGGCAAGTTTTAAAAGAACCCATACAGTATTTATTTCATTTATATTAGGCCTAGAATCAGCAAACCACAACAACATATCGATAGCACGTATGTGGCAAAACCATAAAGAAGAGCCAAGGAATGACTGACTCAAAATTCAGGCTAGTGGTGGATCTTGATGGTAGAAGTGGTGGTGAAGGATGATTAGGAGACCTGCAATTAGGAAAGACACATACACACACGGCTTCCAAAAAAGAAAAAAAAATCCAAACAGCGACTGGTGTTAGGTACATGTGATTTATTTTCTTATTCTTTATGCCTATACATAGGTGTTGTTAGGTTAGTTATCACTGCAAAACAAACCTCAAGGCTTAGCACCTTAAAATAATAATACACATTTGTCATCTCACATAGTTTCCATAAGCAGGCCAAGAATTTGGGAGCAGCTAAGCTGGGTGGTTCTGACTTGCTGTCGCTCATGAGGTTGCAGTCAAGATGTTAACTGAAGCTGCCACCATCTATCTGAAGGCTTGACTGAGGCTGAAGGATCTGCTTCCAAGATGGCTCACTCACAGGGCTGCTGCCAGGAGGCCTCAGTTCCTTGCTGGTTGTTGGCAAGAGGCCTCAGTTCTTTCCCACAGTTACCTCTGCAGAGCTTCTTGAGCATGTCCTCATAACAGGACTGCCATCTTCCCTCCCAAAACAGAGATGGAAGTTGTAGTCTTTGGACTTTTGCAGTCTCACACCAGCATTTCGGCAATATTGTAGTGGTTCCCACATGCAGCCCTGTTCAGTGTGGGAGGGGACTACATAACTGCATGAATACTTGGGAGGCAGGTATCACTACAGGCCATCTTGGAGTCTGGCTACCACAGATATGCACTTTTGAATATAGTATATTTCACAGTAAACAGTTTTTAGAGACAAACTAAATTGGTGAGCCCATTTTTCTTTAGTAATAGTGCAGACATCCACTTAAATGAAAAAATTTATAAATACTGAATGTGTTACTAATCAGTACGGGGTTAAAGAAATGTTAGTGATGTAGTTGAGTATCTGAGCAGCCTGAACTTGCCTGACAGGAATATGCCCGAGGCAGGGGAGTGTGTGGAAAGGGCCATGAGGAAAGGAACTTCAGTAATACTTGCTCTGGGATCCGTGGTATGGAGATGGGATTATATGTGCCTGGACTTCATTCTACCTGCACCTAGATCTGGCAATAATCTGAGACTCTTGATTTTGAAGAGAATTCTCCAGATCAAGGACCATTGTGATATTAAAGTCTGTTCCAGTCCCACACTTTTTCCCAAGACCATCTTCAGTGAGAAGAGAGAGAGGGTCCACCCTTGCTCCTCACATCCATGTCTAAGAGCATTGTGGAAAATGACCTGGGCAAGCAAGGGCAGGGTCCTTAGCTTAAAAATCCATGCAACAATGATATTCTAATCCATAATTTATACTTGTTTTTGATATTAACAACTTTTAAATGATAGATTCATTTGCTTAACCTTCCCTCACCAAAATTTTTGAGTACCATTAATGTTTCTGGAAGCTATATCATGTTTATTTTTCTTTAGCTTTGTTTAGCTCTTAACATAACTTTTTCATGAGTATATATGGGGGTCAAGTGCTCGGGTTGTGAGGCAGTGAGTCACACCATCTCCCTTTTGTGGATCCCAACATCCTTGTGAACAGGTGTTGCAGCCCTCAGGTGAAGAGGCAGCCAGAAGAGGTTCCCTCCATTTTTAATGAAGATAAAAGGTGGAGGAGACAAGCCTGAGAGCCAGGTGTACAGGGTTCCTGACTAGCTTTGTTCAGTCTTTTGTATACCAGTACTTTGCATGTTAGTCATTGACACCACTAACCCTCTGTGGGAACAGAATTTAGGTGATTAGCAGATGAAGGGCCAAGTCGGGCCATCATGCGCAGACATCACATTCTCCGCAACTGTAGTTTTAATTTTGCTTCCATCTTTATTTGTGGAGCTGCGTCTGTGGCATTATATTCTAGTATATTTTGCATTTTATAAAAATGAAAGGAAAATCCTCAACAGCAAATGATAACTGCCTTTCATTTTGGTGAGGATAAAAATCACCAGGGATGCCGTGTGATGCTTATTTTCCTCCCATTTGCCAACAGTGTGCTCTTTTGAGGAAGAAGGGGAAAAAAGTGCGTATACATATATAAATGACAAAAATACATTAAGGGTTATTGTGTCTACAAGTGAAATATTACTAAGAGTAATTGTAGTAATTGGTAATAATGATTACAGTGTTAATGGTACTATTAAGAAAGATTGTGAATATACGCTTTCAGGGGGCACACTGTAGCACTCAGCTGCCTCCCTCATGTGATGTGTTGTTTGGCCATTTGGCTGTGGGGTTGGTTTTAAGGAAAACATCACGTTCGGGGACAGGAGGGTGGAGGTGACCTGTATAGTGAGACAAGCCCGGAGTTTGGGGTCAGAAGACAAATAGGAGTTTCATCTCTGGTGCTTTCTAGTTGAATATCCTTGTCAGATATCATCTGTGAAATGGTTTCATCTCTGGTGCTTTCTAGTTGAATATCCTTGTCAGATATCATCTGTGAAATTTAGCTGCCTTCTCTGGAAAATGGGATCTGTAAACCCTGCTTACCTCACAGGGCTGTGTGGAGGATCAAATGTGATGGGTAGTGCCAAAATGGACGTATAGTGGTGGCAATAGGAATATGACTTTCAGGCCACGATACCATTTTGTTGTAAATTTGTGTGTATTGTAGCTGAGTGTATTGTAGATTGGATCTGAATACCTTTGCTGGAGAGGATTTGAGGAGGTTCAGCAATTCCTGTGTGGCTCTAGGCGGTTACGTTGATACTTTTTAAGTGTAGTCTTAGAAATCCAAGGTCAGAGTAAAGCTAAAGTCATTGAAGCTCCAGATGTTTGGGCTACATCACTGCCCTGAAATTGCTGTGATTCAACAGAAACTGAGGCAAACCTTCAGCTATAATATGAAGATCTAATGTATAGCATGGTGACTATAGGGAATAATAATGTATATCTGAATTTGCTAAGAAAGTAGACTTCATGCGTTCTTACCACACACACAGAAATGGTAACTACACTGTCAGCTCTTTTAGAATTTGTCCAGCAAGTTTTCTGGTTTTTACTAGAAAACCCCTCAAAGAAAAGAGAATTGTGCGAGGTGATAGTTATGTTCTTTAGTTTGTAGCAGTCATTTCACAATGTATACATATATAAAACCATCATATTGTACACTTTAAATATATGTAATTTTTATTTGTCAATCATACTTCAATAAAGTTGAAGAATAAAAAAGAAACTTTCAGAGGAATTCCTTTATTCCAAAATTTTCTAGAGTGGGTGCAGCTGATAGTTGTTTCTCACATTCAGTATTTGATGGGGTTTTTCTTTTTTCACTTTTTAAAAATTGTAGCATTATTTTAATTTAGAGGCTTATCATATATTAAGAACATGTTCTCAACTGAAATAATATTAACAGTAAAAATCCTTGGTGATAACATGCATGTTGCTTTGCTTATTCTTGCAGTGTGAAGACAGCATGTATGATCCCTGAATGGGCCTGTGGGCATATTTAGTCATTCATTTTTGATCAGGAGAAAGAAGACGGCCATCACTTGAAAGGTTAGTAAATATTTCTATGCAGCTTTTTATGGTAAAACATTTTCAACCACACTGAAGAGAGTTCAGAGAATGTACAGTGAGTTCCTGCATATCTGCAACTTAGCTTTAACAGTTAATAGCATTTTGCCACATTTTTTGGTGTATGTATAGGTTTGTACATTTTTTAGATGAAACGTGGCAGTAAGTTGCAGACATGACATTTTTTTGTAAATTCTTGGGATGCAGCTCTTAAAAATAAGAATATCCTCCCTGAAAGACATTTTAGAACTGCGTGACACAGAACCATTTAATTAAATTTATAGTTTTGTACTAAAGTGTAACAGGTAACTAAAATTACCTGTACTAAAGTGTAACAGATAACTAAAGTTATGCCCCCTTCATTGTTGATAGAAATAAAGTCGGATTAAAAACACTTTTAGGTCAGGCATGGTGGCTCACACCTATAATCACACTTTGGGAGGCTGAGGTGAGTGGATCTCTGGAGCCCAGGAGTTCAAAATCAGCCTAGGCACCAAGATGAGACCCATCTCTAGAAAAAACGCAAAAAGATTAGTTGGGCATGGTGTGCACCTGTGTTCCCAGCTATTTGGCAGGCTGAGGTAGGAGGATCACTTAAGGCCAAGAAGTCAAGGCTGCAGTGAGCTGTGATGGAGCCACTGCACTCCAACCTAAGTGACAGACAAGACCCTGTCTCAAAAACAACCCCCCTCCCAAAAAACCCAAAACCATTTTTAATAGCAAGACCCTGTCTCTATAAAAAATTAGTAAATTAGCCAGTCATGGTGGCACATGCCTGTAGTCCTAGCTACTTGGGAGCTTGAAGTGGGAGGATCACTTGAGCCTAGGAGCTGGAGGCTGTCAGTGAGCTATGATTATGCCACTATACTCCAGGCTGGGTGACAGAGTGAGTCCCAGTCTCTCTCTCTCTGTGTGTGAGTGTATGGGTGTGTATGTCTATACACACATACACACACGCACACATATATACACATGTATACACACATACATATACATACACAGTGATTTATTTAATGAACAAATAAGTAATATGAATTTGATATGAGTAACATCTGAATATAAAGGCATGGAACTTGTACTATACATATGCCCCGAAAGAGAAATTACTGTGCTTTCTTCATTTCCTGTAATCTACCTGTCCCTGCCATGGCTGATGTTTCATGGTTAGGTCAGTATATCTGATCACCAGCCTCACCTTCTCTCTGATTGGGATTCACAAGTAGACCAGGGCTGGGCATGGCACTCATGCTTGTAAGCCCAGCACTTTGGGAGGCCGAGGCAGGTGGATCATTTGAGGTTCAGAGTTCAACACCAGCCTGGCCAACATGGTGAAACCCCATCTATACTAAAAATACAAAAATTAGCTGAGCAGTAGTGGCACATACCTGTAATCCCAGCCACTCAGGAGGCTGAGGCAGGATAATTGCTTGAGCCTGGGAGGTGGAGGTTGCGGTGAGCCAAGATCACACCTCTGTACTCCAGTCTGGGTGACAGAGTGAGACCCTGTCTCAAAAATAAATAATAAATAAATAAAGTAGACCAGTCTCTGTGCTCTAATGTAATCAAAGGTCTTAGATGATTTTTTAAACCTAAACTTGTAGGAGTATGTGGGAAGAATATGTGGTACTGTGAAATAGAGGTTAATATATTAAAATCATATCAGAGAGATTAAAAATGATTCCTAGTCTCATCATTTGACCACCTGTATTGAAACTTTACTTAAAATCTCAGAGATATGTCAGCTATGATTACAGTTGTAGATCATTACACATTATAGCCAATTACACAATCAGTTATCTGTGGTTCTTGCAAGATGGCTGTGGGCTGGTCTGCTTTCCATTCTGTTACTATTTATTTATTGTATCTTCCTCAAGTGGTCCCTGTGTATCTAAGCATTGCTTTACAGACATTTGTGTCTATGAGGTTGCCCATTTAGAGCATATTTTAAAGGAAGTCTATTTAAGTGAGCCATTTAGGGCAGCAGTGGCTTCTTATACTCTCATTTCTGATTTACAACAAAAGGTCAGTGATGGCAGTAAAGGTCCTTCAAAAGATACTGACATTCAGAAGGAGTTGGGTCTGGAATCATGGGTAGCTCAGAATAATTGAGTTTTTTTTCTTTGGCTTCTATGTGGTTATGCTTTGAAAAGATGAGGATCAAATGGGGCTCCATGCGAGGTAAAGGGGGCTGTGAGGGATGAATGAAGGGAAGAAGACATATGGAGCCCTTTCTGACCCTAGACCACTGAGATGGGGGGTAACTATTAAAAACTTTCTACTGAAGTAGAAGATACATGCAGAAAATAGATATAAGTGTATAGCTCAATATAATTTCACAGATTGAACACATCCATGTAACCAGCACCCAGATTAAGAAATAGAACATGACTAACACAGTCTCCTGTTTCCTTTTAGATACTACAGTTGACTCTTAAATAATTTGGGAGTTAGGGCAGCAGTTGAAAATCCAAGTATAATTTTGTTTCCCTCAAAATGTACCTACTAATAGCCTCCTGTTGACTGGAAGCCTTACTGACTTAGTGAATAATGACATATATTTTAAGCATTCACAACATACTTCACATTTCCTAATTTTTTTTTTTTGCTATTTCTAGGCTATGTGGTTTATCTGTGAGTTTTTTCAAATTGTTGCAAATCTCCAAAAATTTTTCTAATGTGTTTATTGAAAAAAATCTGCCTTTAAGTGGCCCCTCACAGTTCAAACCAGTGTTGTTCATGGGCCAACTGTACCCTGCTCCGTGGATGACATGGATGACTACTCTCTTGACTTCTAGCAGCATAAATTAGTTTTGCATGTGTCTTTTCTTTGTATGTGTGTGTATGTGTGTGTGTGTGTGTGTGTGTGTGTGTGTTTGTATGTATGTGTGTGTGTGTGTGTGTAATATATAATGCAGATTGTACTCTTTTGTGTCTTGCATCTCTCATTCAACAATATAATAGATTCCTGCATATTTTTGCATATAGTTTAGTTATTGATTGCTCATTTTCATTGCTATATTTTCATTGCTATACAGCATTGTGGGAGAACATAACAGTTTATTTATTTTACTAGATGTGTGTAATTGTTTGGGGTTACCCATCTGGGGCACCCTCCAGAGGAAATGGGAATTAAATAGGGTTTTCTCCTCATAATGGTTATAGGGGAGGTAGTACCAGCTTGTGCCCAGCTTCTGCTGTGATATGAGGGAGGAATCCAGACAGCAGCCAGAAGATCGAGATACGCTTGGGAGAATTGGGTGTGGTTTCATCAGTCCTGTACTGATTCCTGCGGCTCTTCCTGTGACTCACCATGTCCTTTCTCACATTGTTCCCTACTGTCACATGCTTTCTACGTCCTCTTCTTTGTTATTATTACTCTCCCTACAGCTCCTCCAAGGAGACTGTGCAGAGCATATCAAACAACAGGCAACTGCTAAATATTTAAAGTTCATTAGATGTTGATATTAAGTGTTAGGTAAGGGGCAAAGAGTTGAACATTGTGGGCTTGCCCTTGAGGAGCCTGTTGTATAGTTATCAATTCACAAGTATGGCTATGGGCCATATCCCTGGAAGCCAGTTGTACTGTAGAGTTCAGAGGCTTACATGGGTGGGCCAGGCTGGTAACATGACTCAAATAAATGGGGTTGCTCATAAGGAGTGATGGGCATGGTGGAGAGCGAGTGTATATCCTCTGCCCAAATATCAACCCAACAAACCCTGTCCATGCCAATTTAGCAAGTCTACTACCACTTTCCAACCTTTAGGGAGTAGAGTCTTCATTATATAGTAAGAAAGTGCTCCTCAGGGGATTTGGGTGTTTTATGGGCAATTTCTGTTTTTGTAAATAAAGTTTTATTTGCAAATTATGCTCATTTGTTTACATATTTTGCTGTAACAGCAGAGTTGAATAGTTGCAAAAGAGACCAGGGTTGAGTAGTTGCAACAGTGACCATATGGCCTACAAAGCCTAAAATATTTACCACTAGCCTTTACAAAAGTTTCCCAGCTCCTGCTTTACTTTATAAAAGCGAGGACATAGTAATCATAACCTAGTCATGTAATAACCTGAGCCCATTAAATTTTGTGTTAATGTTCTCATTCATGTATTCATCGAGCATTTATTGACAGAGTGCCTATTGTATTTCAAATATATAATGGTGATAATCAGATATGGTTCTTTAACTTAAGGAGTTTAAAAGAGGCTCCTATATCACCTCTTGTCCTTTTGGCTAAAATCAAGTATAGTAGAAGAGTCTCCTATGAATTTGAATTTCCATTCTATGATTGTGCTTTCTACAAATCAAAAATATGACATTGTGGTATAGGAGCATCCCCCGTCAGCTTTTCTAGTTATGTATTTAGCACATTTCTGTGTGCACCAACCACATGGGGCTTATTCTCAGCATGGCTGCTTTTAGAATATGGAATATGGAAATAGAACTAAAAATCCTCAATTTAAAACTATTATGTCAGATATCTTTATTAACTCTATAAATTTGATACTCTACATAATTTGATTTTTGCTTCAGTTATGAGGAGTATGTAATGTGATTTTTGCACAATTACTATAGTCTTAAAGATCTCAATTGTTTACATGTGTCAATGCCAGATTGTTTGAAGGTAGCCATGTCTGGAGAAGGGCTGATGAGTTTTGAAGTGCTTACCAAAGCAAACCAAGCAGACCACCAGTCTTGCGCTACTTTAATAATAAACCTCAATAGAAACAATAGCCAACCAAGATAATAAAGTTTGGAATGCAGCATAACAAATTAATCTGTGTGCTTATCTGTTTGCTTATCAAAGTCATAAAAGTTTGTTTTTTTCTTAATAGGAGGATATAGGGGCAATGTAATGAACACAGAAAATATAGAAGTTTTTTTACATTAAGGAATTTGAAACTTGTTTTTAACATCTTTTAAACGTGTACAGCATTTTCACATGTGCTCGTATATATATTATGGGTGGACACTGGGGCTGTGAGTGACTGCTCTTGCACCACCCCTAGACTGTCCTCAGACCAATATAAAGGAAGCAAATCAAACCATGTCAGTGAGCCATCTGAAACCACGATGCCTGCATCATTGCCTTCTTTCAGCCAGAGAGGTCTTTTAGGAAGTGGGTATTTGTTTGGGTGTTGTAGTTGCAGTTATTTAGCCATGTGCAGTAATTCAAAGATGTGAAATGCAGGAAGCCCTGATCATACTTACACATCGATTTGGGAGACATCAGGCATCAAATGGGATGCTATTTGTCACCCTTTGAGGCAGTGACCTGGGTGACACCCAGTGCTTTCCTCTGAAATCTTAGGCTCCTGAAGAAACCTCAGGGAAGGAATGTGAACTGATACAACGAATAGCTTAATGAATGTAATGAAAACTCCAAACCAGGTTGTTTTGTTGCCAGAATTAATAAAGTCAAGTGTAGTTGATTGTTGATTTTTTTTTTTTTTTTTTTTTTGAGTTAGAGTCTCGCACTGTAGCCCAGGCTAGAGTTCTGTGGCGCGATCTCTGCTCACTGCAACCTCCATCTCCTGGGTTCAAGCAGTTCTCCTGCCTCAGCCTCTGAGTAGCTGGGATTACAGGTACCTGCCACCATGCGTGGCTAATTTTTTGTATTTTTAGTAGAGGCGGCTAATTTTTTGTATTTTTAGTGAAACTATGTTGGCCAGGCTGGTCTTGAACTCCTGAACTTGTGATCTGCCTACCTTGGCCTCCCAAAGTGCTGGGATTACAGGTGTAAGTCACTGGGCCCAGCTGATCTTCTTTAGGAGGAAGAAATAATTTATATTCATTCATGTCTTCTACTTTTTGTGTTTAAAATGTTTTAAAGAATTCAATCCAGCTGATGCAGTGGCTCAAACCTGTAATCACAGCACTTTGGGAGGCCAAGGAGGGAGGATCACAAGGTCAGGAGTTTGAGATCAGCCTGGCCAAAATAGTGAAACCCCATCTTTACTAAAAATACAAAAAATTAGCCAGGTGTGGTGGTGGGCACCTGTAATCCCAACTACTTGGGAGGCTGAGGTGGGAGCATCACTTGAACCTGGGAGGCGGAGGTTGCAATGAGCCAAGATCAGGCCATTGCACTCCAGCTCAGGCAACAGTGTGAGACTCCGTCTAAAAAAAAATTCAATCCTATTCTTTTTAGTAATGTATATGGATAGTTGTTTAGAGGAAAAATGAGAATTGAGAAGGCTGAGAAAATAAATATCACAGTTGTTTTCTTACAGAGCTGGAAACTGTAGGCTTAGTTCTTTTGATTAAAAATAAAATTTTCTGAAACAAATTTTATGATAGGCCAAATCCCTTGTTCTGTGGTATTGGAAAAAATCAAGTCTGTTCTACATAATGTAGAGTTATCTTGTCAGGAAGTCCAGCTTCAGAAGTGTTGCTTTGTCAAGACTAGCCAATTAAAATTTACTTTATTAGTCCTCAAGTTTTATTTTTAGAGAAGGGAAAGTACTGAAGTATAGGTAAATATACCTTGATAGACCGGAGTGCCTTGGTTGCAAGTGACAGAAAACCCAATTCTCAATCTATCTTGAGTGAAAAAATTTATGGGCTTAAGTAATTGCAAATCTAAGGACTGGATCTGCCTTCAGGAGGGGCTAGACTGAGGATCAAAATGATGTCATGAGGATTCATCTTGGCTGCGTGTTTTTGGGCTCGGCATGGAGACTTCCAGCAGCTTCAGGTTTGCTTAATTACAAACAACCTTCCTGATCATGATGAGTCATGTGCCTCGTGCTGGACCAGTGGCTGTGGCCAGGGATATTGGTGTGTTCTGATTGGATAGCCAGATCATGTGTTTCACCCCAGAGCCTGAGGTCAGCACATCTTCTGCTGAAGATGAAACATAAGTTGATGACAGCTGGGAATGGTTCTCTCCAGAGGTGAATCAGGGCAATTACCAAGTGAGTTGGGGGGTGCTGGGAGGTACACTATTATAATAGTAATTATTAATGTATCTTTTAATGATTTGAAAAGCATTTTCAGGTATATTCTTGTTTCACCTTTAGGATGTATTGGGGAGGCAGGATAAAGAAGTGATTAAGAACATGGATTCTAGGGCTAGACTAGGTTCAGTTATAAGCTTGCTTGAGCTTTTGACCAATTACCCTTTTTGTATCTCAGTTTTCTCAGATGTGCAATGGGGATAAAGGTATTTACCTAAAAGGGTTCTGAGAAGAACCAAATTAATGGACATTTGCAGGGCACTTAGAGCAGTGCCTCATGCATGCTGGCCTCTCTATCCCTAGTTATTACTGTTAACCTTTAAAACAGCCCTGATGGCAGAGGAGCGAGTGTCCTCTTCATTTTTCAGACAAGAAAGTTCAGACTCACATGACCTGTAAGGGTCAACACTGGTTAGGACCTGACTTCTTTCTTATCCCCCCACTTACCTCTGTGTTATGATTGTGGGACATTTGGGGTAGTAATAAATCAAGGAAGCAGAGAGGGGGAAAGAAAACACTAGAAAATAGGCCTGCATTATGGAAGTACCTGTGTGTACAGGAAAGGCAGTGTTTCTGTATATTCCACTTGAATGTGGTCTTTAGCTTCCCACAGGAAGGGTGCCCCCCAAAACATTTAAGGGAACATTCCTAAGAGGAAATTTTTCCATTCTGCTTGGGACAATCAGCCATATCCAGGGTGGGGACTCGTTTGGGAAATGTTTGCTGATGGTTTAATCTGATCCAATATTCTGAGCTACAGAAGAGTCAAAGCTTTTTGTGGTCAGGAGGTGATTTGAACCTGCCAATGTAGTGTGAAGGCAGACTGACTCTGAGAGGTTTGGACCACTGCAGAGTGCTGCTCTCATGACTGCTAGCCATCTCTGTCTACAAATAGATGCCAATTGCTTCATTACTAATATTTTCCCACAATTGTTGAGAATGTTTTGTGGGAAATTATTCAAATGACTTAATGAAGGAGACTTTTTCTGGAGACTCAGATGTTGTTATGGCCCAGACATCTAGGGAGGGTCTTGTTGGTCTCTGAAAACAAGTGATTTCTTTGTGTTATTTACTGTGGACTGAGGAAATTGAAAGCTTAAAATATTTGTGGGTAATCTCTGATACACTCCCAAGCTGTCCAGCTATGAAAGCAAGGAAAAACACAGCAGAAAACACAATTTTGGCAAGGAAAACCACAGCAGAAAACACAATTTTGGTGCTCTCTGCAGTGCTTTTGAGGAAGAATGGTGCTTGCCATTCAGCATTCACAAAGCTTGCTGGAGGGCCAGGGCTGCTGCTTCACTGCAGGACAGGTTCTGCCCTGTAGTTGCTGTTTCCTCACTGACAGCCACTGTGCCTGGGATGTGGGAATCTCAAGATTTCATAAATGGCTCATGGCTTTGTCTTTTTTTCAATTTCTTTTGACAAGAAATTGTTTACCATGTAGATATCTTCAAGAAGTTCACCTGTGAGTCCTACATAACCTTCTGTCTGGAGACATCTCATTGTTTTTATTTCTTTAGATGGAGGATGTGGTGTCTGAGTATTGATTCCCACACCTGACTTTACAATGACGTTTATATTCCAAACAACAAGACTTATTCAGAGAGTAAAGGGATTAGCTACTAATTCTGGAGAAATGATCCTAAGTTTGCCAAATACTTGTGGAAATTATAATAGGTTCTTAGATGTAATCCCACTTATTCTGTTCTTAGCTCCTTGGGAGTCTTTTGCCTTGCTGTATAGTCGGGGATTGAATATTAATAGTTTCCTCATTGCCTTTAACCTGACCCCATCTTACATCTGAGAAAACAAGGTCAACCTTATTTCCTGTAATGTCAGCAACAAAAGCAATGACATTATTATTCATTATGTGATAGGCACCACTCTGAGTTCTTTTGTTGATGATCCTATTGTATATTCTCCACACCTCTGTGATCATTATTTTATAGATGAGGAAATTGAGGTATAACCTGCGGCCTCAGGATATGGCTGAGTGGCACAGGTCTGCTCTTAGCATCACAGACACTATACTGTGACTGGTGTAGCCAGTGTCCAGGCCACGGTCTCTACCATTGGCTGCACATTAGAATCACCAAGAAGGATTTTAAAAGCATGGCATGTACAGTTCCATAACTCCCCACCCCTTACATTCTTATTTACTCGGTTTGGGGTCTCAGGGGAAGTTGCTGTGCATTCAGGACTGATAATGTTTTTGAATTAGAGCAATAGCTCTTAAAATTTGGTCCCTGGTATGGCAGTATCGGGTAACTTATTAGAAGAGGAAATTCTCAGGCTCCACCCACACCTACTGAATTGAAACTCTGGGGGTGGGGTGCAGTGATCAGTATATTTTAACAAGTCTTCCAGGTGATTCTTTTTTAAAAAAAAGATTGTAGTAAAAGCACACAACATAACATTAGCCTTCTTAACTCCTTTCAAGTGTTCATTTCATGGTGTTAAGCATGTTCACACTGTTGTGCAGCACATCTCCAGAACTTTTTCACCTTGCAAATCTGAAACTCCATACCCATTAAAACTCATTAAACAGCTCTCTTTCTTTCTCTTCCATAACCCTGGTCTCTCCCTCTTTCCCTTCCATAACCCCTGGTAGAAACCATTCTACTTTTTGTTTTCATGAACTTGACTGCTTCACATACTTTGTGTAGGTGGAACTCCAAGTGATTCTTAGGCATGCTGAAGTTTGAGAGCCACTGAACTCCAAAACTCAATTTGGCTCATCTCCCTATAGTCACCAACTCACATCATTAATATCAACCATATTGTAAATCCCACACACTTGTGTGTGACCTGCTTTTTCTAGTCCTGCGTCTACCACCTTGTTGTTCTGTCACTTTGATAGAGTTACTTAATTTCCTTGAGGTGATTCCCTTGTCTCTATAAGTGGGGATTGGGAAGCTGGGGGGAACTTAAACTTGTAGAGCTGTGGTAAATGTGAAATCTTTAGACACTTGTGAAAGTAATTTTTAAGTTGTCAGGTGGTATAATAAAGAAATATTCTGTAATCCCAGCACTTTGGGAGGCTGAGGCGGGCAGATCACGAGGTCAAGAGATTGAGACCATCCTGGCCAACATGGTGAAACCCTGTCTCTACTAAAAATACAAAACAATTAGCTGGGTATGGTGGTGCATGCCTGTAGTCCCAGCTACTCGGGAGGCTGAGAAAGGAGAATTGCTTGAACCTGGGAGGCGGAGGTTGCAGTGAGCCGAGGTCGTGCCACTGCACTCTAGCCTGGTGCCTGGTGACGAAGTGAGACTCTGTCTCAAAAAAAAAAAAAAAAAAAAAAAGAAATATTAGATATAGATTGTAATAGTTGCCTCTTTTTAAATTTTGGGTTTTTTTTTTGTTGCAGTTATGCACCTTTGTTTTTTAAAGGATTCTGTAGTTCCACAAGGCCTCCTAGGAAAGACTTAAGTGCCTGTTATGCTTGTTTCTCTTCCTTCTTCCCCATTTCTTATCTGGTGTTTATAGTGTATAAACAGGATTCACAATGTGTTGTGTAATATAGTTTGGTTACTTTAAAATTTCTTCACACACACAAATTGTGTTTTCCTTGGATTTAGTAATTGTATTTTTAAAAGTTTTTCTAGTGGTTAAACCACTACTTTAAACACAAACTGTCCTCCATGTGAATTTCTTCTTAATACTTTAAGCCATATCAGCCATCTTATCAATGACATCTTGGAGAAATACTACCTGGAGTCTTATACTTTGCTCCAGTCCAGACTACTTGCTTTCTAGGCCTGCTGTGCACCACATCTTGGGATCCTCTCTTCAATACCTTTCTGGGAATTTCTTGTATCTTGCTTATGTATTGGATTCCCAATTTCCCTCATCCCATTTTCCCATCTTTCTTGGTTTTCTCCCGTATTTGAGTAGAGCACATTTTCTGGAAGCATCCAAGCAAATTGCACATGGGAGGTAAGACTTTTTGAGTTGTTATATTTCTGAGAATGTCACATTCTCGTTTAATTTATAGTGTGGATGGGGATAGAATTCTAGGTTGGAAATCACTGAGCTTCAGAATGGTAAAGGCATTGCTCATTATCTTTTAGTATCTAGTGTTGATGGTGAGAAGGCTAAGACTGTCTGATTGCCAGTCCTTTGTAGGTGACTTCGTTTTTCTTACGTTTTTCTCTTGGGTTTTTAGTTCTTCTCTTTATTTTCAGTGTTCCAAAATTTCATAATATTCCTTGGTGGGGCCTATTTTCATTTCTTGGAAACTTGCATCCTTAATTTTTAGAAATTTTCTCGAAGTGTGTCATTATTGAATTTTCCCCTCTGTTTTCTCTGTTCTTTCTTTCTGGAATTCCGTTAGATGTTAACTTACTGTCCTATGACTGCCTTACCTTTTCTCCTGCTTTTATACATCTGCTTTTCAGCTGTATTCTTAGGATATTTCCTATGTTTACCTTATAACCCTTCTATTCAATTTTTCATGTTTGTTATCATGTTTTTTAAAATTTCTTTGGCAGTTTTAAAAAATTCTCTGATTGCTTTTGTTGTATAGAATCCTGCTATTTCATGACAGTGTTTTCTCTCAGTTCTCTTAGGAGTTAATGATTATTTTTTAACCTTTTTTGCATAATTTTTATTTCTTTTAAGTTGTTTTTTTCCTCTGTTTCTTTCATGTTAAATATTTTCTTTATGATCTTTGAGTGTCCATTCATGATTAAGAATGGGGCTTCACAAATTGGAAGATTTGACTTATTTGGGCCTAATTTAGTTGCTATCATCTATCGGCTTTCCAGCTTTAAAAAGCTTAATCTTTTAATCTTTGCTCCTATTATCTTTGTCCTTGTAGATTTAGGCATTTAAAAAGAAATAATCTTGTTGTATTGGGGTTTTAGGAGGGAGAGGAGCTGAATATGTGTGTTCCTCAACCGTCTTTAACTGAAAGTCAATATAGAAGTCTTAAAAAAAAAATCCAGGTCAGAATTTGCAGCCTTGGCATTTGCTCAGGCACATACCTGTGGTGGTGAGCATTAGCTTGGTGTTCTTTTATTTTTTAAGGCATGGTATATATTTAGATGGTCTCAGCAGAGATCGTGACTTTCTTGTTAACTCTGCAGCAGCTGCCTTTTTTTCTCACTAAGAGCTATTATTTCAGGTTCTAAAATACCAATAAACATATAAATGATAATTGGGCCTTGTGATAAAAATAAGAATTGTAGAAAAAAATCCTTATTTATGTTTCCGAAAGGAATTTTCCAAGGGTAAGCATATAATCCTTAGATTAAAATGCAGCTGACACATTAAGTCTTCTTACATGAAAAACTGAATTAATAGGCTTTAATGCCATTTGTCCTTGACCACCCACAAAGGGCATTCCTGCAGGCTAAAGAGACTGGACATAAAAACAGCAAAGGGAGTGGGCAGTCTTTGTGATTTTGATCCCTCGTAAATACTTCAACAAAGCATTCAAGCTCAGACCATCAGAGAATAGGTAAAATGCTATTGTTAGCTTTTCTGATAGCAGGTCTCTGCAAAAATTAAGCAGTTTTGGGAAATCAGAGTGGTTCTTTTACTGTAGGTCAATTAGACCTTGGATTATTTCATGATCTGCTTTTTGTGGTGATAAGCTCAGTTGCCTCGTGTCTTTTCTGAATGTTGGAGGTATCCTCTGTCAAATATCCATCCTTCCCTCTAGCTCACTGAAGCACAGCCCCTCAGATGAATGCCGTAGTCATTGCATAGTAACCAAGATGGTCATTTCTGGTCCTGGCACTGTTAGATAACAGACGTCCCCTTCACAAGCTTTGCATCTCTGTGCAGTAGCAGCCCTTTAATAGCTGTAACTTCACCACTGGGAAAGGAAAGGAAAGCCTTTCTGCTTTCATGCTGATTGCTGTGGAAGCTTGCCCAAGATACTTCCTCTTGGATGTGCAGGGCTGTGTGCAAAACAGAGAAATTGCTTTCCACTTAAAAGCATTGGCCTGTTATTACTCTATGAACCTTTGAGGAAATCAGATTCAGAGGTTTCCTAAATATAGAAAGTTCCTTTCTCTCTTGTTATGAAAGCCACAAACAGTCTAGGAGTAATTTTATGTATTATTTTGAGGTTGCATTAAAATTAAGAGGAAGGACGGCACTGCAGAGATGTCTGGTTGTTTGTTGGGTTTCTTAAAAAGACTAAATATAAATAAATTATGAATTCTTGCCCGTTAGGAAAGGGACCTTTTTTTTGTTTGTTTGTTTAATTAACTACTCCCCCCTTTCTCTATACTTGCTCTGTGTCTTCCGCATGCTCTCCAAATCTGTCTTCTTGTTTCCTAATGTATGTGGTAGTGAAATGAACCGTAGTATCTATGTCCATTACTTAGAAGACATAGACCAGGGTTTTTATTTTTTTTGGAGACAGTCTTGCACTGTCACCCAGATTGTAGTGCAGTGGCGCGATCTCGGCTCACTGCAATCTCTGCCTCCTGGGTTCAAGCCATTCTCCTGCTTCAGCCTCTCAAGTAGCTGGGACTATAGGCGTACACCACCACGCCCAGCTAATTCTTTTGTATTTGTAGTAGAGACTGTGTTTTTCCATGTTGGCCAGGATGGTCTCGATCTCCTGACCTTGTGATCCACCCACCTCGACCTCCCAAAGTGCTGAGATTACAGGCATGAGCCACCATGCCCAGCCTAGACCAAGGGATTTTATTGCTAAGAGGGAAATCTGCAGAAGATGAAAAATTAACTGACCAACGCCCAGCTTGGGTTTTCCTGAGCTATGTCATCCCTGTTGATCATCACAGTTGCTGCCTCTGCCACAGTGCACTTTTATAGCTCCAGCCCAAGCAAGTTACCCCTAGCTTAATGGAAGCAGCCTGAGTCTTCCAAAAGACACCTCTGCATTCTGAGGGCCAGCCAAAGAAATGAAACCTTCTTTATAAAAGAGAGAACTATCACTGTTCTTTGCAGAAACTACCAGTTTCTGATCTTGCCTAGAACTAGTTCACTCCCAGGGCTTAAAGTCCCAGCTCTATGCAGTATTTATAGATGACGGGATAAAAGAGTCAACAAGGAGCCAAATACATACAGTTTCCAAGTGGATTTAGATTATTTGCCCATGGGACAACCATTGTTTAACATTCTTTTCCTTTGTCACCATGGTGTTGGCACTTAGTATGTGGTAATTATAATTTGGATTATTTAATACACTTCTATTGACAGAAGCTTATGTATATACATTGCGGTGCAATGGGTGACATCAAAAGTACTCTCAGGAAATGAAGGGTTGCATTTATGACATAGATGATTATCTGATTCAAAAAATTTGTGAGCCATTATGAGGCAGACAACAGCCTTGTCATTAGTCATTTGAGATTGTCATGAATAGGCCCCTCATCTGGTTGAGAATTCAAGTACCCAGCTTTTCTATGGGAAAAATTGTTCTTCAGACAGAGAGTGAATGAAATATTCTATCTATTATGGGACTGCCCCTGCTTTTGGAGGGGGGTGAGAAGAAAGGGTGGCATTTATGGAATTTGACTATTCTGCCAAAAGGGGTGTGCTCCTCCAGTGGCAGCTGTGGTGGCTGCTGGGAGGAAAGTGAGGACAAGGGTGACTCTGAGACTAGTGTACTCAATGAGGGGCTTCAGAGGTTGCTGGCTTTTCACAAGAGACCTCAGTATATGACGCCTTATGTGGAGGCCACAGTAATGACATTATTTGAGAGATTTACTGTTGGGTCTATAATGAGGATGAACCGGCCATTGTGTTTAAAGAAGTTGAGTCTTACCTGCAGATTGAGCTGCCTCAGCACGTCCATTACCTCTCTTCTCAGTGGGTACCTCATGGATCAGAAGTCGGGGCCAAGTGAGAGTGTCAGGTGGTTGATGTGGTTTCCATCTCCTGCTTGGCTCTTGCTGGGAAAGTGTCTGCAGGTCCCGTTCCCTCTAACATGGGAAGTGATGCCAGAGGGAAAGGAAGAGGCAAGGCAGATGCCGCTGAGGCTGGTGCTATAGTGGACATAGCTCAGCCCTAATGGGGCTAGGACTCTGGGAGTAAAACAGCTCTGGGAAGGTCAGAAACAAGTGTTGATGTGAACAGTTACACTTCTTTGCTTTATTTCTCTTTTAATTTTCTGTGGAACTTAAAACGCCTTTCAGAAGGTATTGGAAATGTTTTTGTTTATACTCGGGCCATAGCTTTCTTGCTTTTGTTTCTCCCCTAGCCTTATTGAGGTATACAAAAACCTGAACATAATTAATGTACAGGTATTGATCGACTTACGACCTACGCAACTTACGACCATTCGACTTTACGACCACAATCGCTAGCCACAACTGCTCCGCGTCTGGCAGCGCAAACGTTGCCCAGCTGGGCGTACGACAGTGTGGACCAGCTTCCGGCAGCACTACCATCTCTGCGTGCACCATTTCAACTGTACATATAGCCTGCTCAACTTACGACCAAATTGTGTTACGACCGGTCTGCCAAGTCCCAATCGTGGTCGTAAGTCGAGCACTAGCTGTATACAATTTGATGAGTTTAGGCATATGTATATACTTGTATTACCACCACCACAGTCAAGATAATAAACATATCCATCACCTCCAAAAGTTTTCCTATGTCCTTTATGTGTTGGGCAGGGACGGTGATGGGGGTAAGACCACTTAATGTGAGATATACCCTCTTTTTAAAGTTTATTTATTTTTTGAGACAGTGTCTTGCTGTTGCCCAGGTTGGAATGCAGTGGTGTGATCCCAGCTCACTGCAGCCTCAAACCCCTGGGGTCAAGGGATCCTCCTGCCTTACCTTCCCAAGTAACTGCAGGTGTGTACTACCACACTTGGCTAATTTTTTTATTTTATAGAGATGGGGTCTTGCTAGGTTGCCCAGGCTGGTCTCAAACTCCTAGCTTCAAGTGATCCACCCACCGAAGCCTTCCAAAGCATTGGGATTATAGGCGTGTGCCTTAAAAAAGGAAGAAAATTCTACCATGTAAAACAACATGGATGGACCTGAAATTCATTATATTAAGTTAAATAAGTCAGTCAGAGAAGGACAAATACTACATGATTACCAGGCAATGGAGGTGGCAATACAAGTGTATATCTGTGCCTGGCTCAGATATACCTTCTTAAATTTTTAAGTGCACAATGTCTTATTGTTAACTATAGGCACTATGTTCAGCAGGTCCCTGGAACTTATTTTGTTTAACTGTAACTTCATATCTATAGAAAAATAGTTGCCCATATCCACCCCCATTTCCTGGTAATCATGTAGTATTTGTCCTTCTCTGACTTATTTAACTTAATATAATGAATTTCAGGTCTATCCATGTTGTTTCACATGGTAGAATTTTCTTCTTTTTTAATGCTGAGTCTACTTTGGTATATGTATATACTACATTCTCTTTTTAAAATTTTTATTCTTTTAATTCGCATATAATAATTATACATACTTATGGGATACATAATGAGATTTCAATACAGTATAATGTGTTGTAATCAGACCAGGGTAATTAGCATATTCATCATATGAAACATTTGTCATTTCTTTGTGTTGGGAACATTCAGCATCTTCCTACAGTACCACATTTCTTTATCCGTTCATCTGTTGGTGGACATTTGTGTTGTTTCTATATCCTGGTTGTTGTGAATAATGCTGTGATAAACATGAACATGCAGGTATCTTCTCAAGGTCCTGATTTCAGTTCTTTTGGATATATATCCACAAATGGGATCACTGGGTCATATGGTAGTTAACTTTTTGAGAAATATCTATCTTTTCTGCAATTTACATTCCCACCAGTAGGGTGCAAGGGTTCCAACTTTCCCTGACCTCACTAGCGCTTGTTATCTTTTCTCTTTTAAACAGCAGCCATTCTCAGGTGTGAGGTGATATCTCCTGGTGGTTTTGATTTGCATTGCTCTGATGATTAGTGATGTTGGGTGTTTTGCCATAAACCACTTGGCTATTTGGATGTCTCCTTTGGAGATATGTCTATTCAATGCCCATTTTAAAATTTGGTTGTTTTTATTTGCCATTGAGTTTTTGAGTTTTTTATATGTTATAGATATTAATCTTTTTTCAGATATAAAGTTTGCAAATATTTTCACCGTTCCATAAGTTGGCTTTTCACTCTGTTGATTGTTTTCTTTGTTGTATAAAACCATATCTATTTTTTCTTTTCTTACCTGTGCTTTTGGTGTTATATCTAAGGAATCACTGCCAAATCTAGTGTCAAGAAGCTTCATTACTATGTTTTCTTCTAAGAATTGTATAGTTTCAGATCTTATGTTCAAATCCTTAATCTATTTTGAGTGAATTTTTGTGTATGATGTAAGACATGGTTCAATTCCATTCTTTTGGATGCGGATATCTAGCTTTACCAGCACCCTTTATTGAAGAGACTATCCTTGCCCTATTGTGTGTTCTTGGTACCATTCTTGAAAATCCATTGGCCATATGTACATGGGTTTATATCTGGGCTGTCTATTTTGTTCTACTGATCTGTATCTTCATCTTTATGCCAGTACCATAATGTTTTGATTACTGTAGCTTTGTAATATATTTTGAAATCAGGAAGTGGATATTTCCAGCTTTGTTCTTTGTTTTTCTTGCTCAAAATTGTTTTGACTATTTGGGATCTTTTGTGGTTCCATACAGATTTTAGGATTTTTTCATTCCTGTAAAAAATTATCTTTGGGAATTTGATTAGGGTTGCATTGAACTTGTAAATTTCTTTGGGTAGTATAGACATTTTAGCAATATTAATTCTTCCAATCAATAAACACAGGATGTATTTACATTTATGAGCAAAGTTTTATAGTTTGGTGTTCAAGTCTGTTATCTCCTAGGTTAGGTTTATTTCTAAATATTTTATTGTTTTTGATGCTATTGTAAATGAGTTGTTCTCTTCATTCCCTTTTTGGATTGTTTTGTTGGTATACAGAAATACAACTTGTTTTTTGTATTGAATTCATTTATTCCAACAGTTTTTTGGTGAGATCTTCAGGGTTTTCTACATATAAGATTTTGTAATCTGCAAACAGATACTTTTACATTGGATACCTTTTATATCTTTTTCTTGACTCATTTATCTGGCTGAGACTTCTAGTATATTGAATAGAAGTAGTGAGTGTGGGACATTCTTGCATGTTCCAGATCTTAGAGGAAAAGCTTTCAGTTTTTTTCCATTGAGTGTGATTTTAGCTAGGGGCTTTTCATGTATGACCTTTATTGTGTTGGGGTAAGTTATACTTAATTTGACAGTTTTTATGGTGAAATTTAAAACACCATGTTGAATTTTGTTAGATACTTTTTTTGCAGCTATTGAGATGATCATGTGACTTGGGCCAGCCCTTTCAAAGTACATAGAATGTTTACCCTGGTGCAACAGTGATAATAGGGACAGAAAGTTCTGAGAGGAAAGCTGGTCTAGGGATGGCAGGTCTTCTGGAGGGTTCTCTCTTGGTGTTAAAAACCCTGATTTGTGTTCTGTTTTAAATAATGGAGATGAGACAAGTCCTATAATTTATTTCACTACTATGTAAATAAAAAAGAATATTTTTCTAACTGATAGGCATTCACAATTTATGTGTATTTAGTTTTACAAAATCAAGCAACTAGGCATCTTTACAGTACAGTGTTTCCTATTTATTTTGGCAAGTTCATAGAGTCATAGTTTTAGCAATGAAAACTGTTCTTCAAATACATTCTTATGCAAAAACCCAGTGTACAAAACAGATGATTGTGGAGCTGCTGGGGTGGAAGGATTCCTCCCATCACCCCTTTCCTCTCTCTCCCCCTTTTTACCCCCATCTGTCTCCCACCTCCCTTTCTGTAACAACTGAAGAGACCTTAAGAACACTGCAGAGCACATTTGAAGTGGTGAATTCTGTCATTTCACAGGCAGGGTATTGTGAATTTTTTAGGTGTTGGCAAATGAATGAGAATGTTAGAGAACAAGCAACAGGTGGAGATGATTTACCACTTTACCACCCTTCCCCTCACAAAAGGAGGGCTGCTTATACTTTGGTTCCTCAATTATCTGGAAAACCTGTGGTGGTTGGGTTACCTTGTATACTGCAATACTCTAGTATCCTTTGTTACAAAGCTAATTCCAGGTGGTTTTAGGAGTTGCTTCAGTTTGCTTAGAAGAAGGGATACAATCCTGCAGGCTGTGGCCTTTGTCCTGGGTCCTGGATTTACAGAACACAGCGTGGTCAGGGGCTAGGGAATACCTGATGCAATTCTCTTCCTAGTTAAAGAGAGTAGGTGGCTGACCTTGTGGTGAGAACTTCTACAAGATATGTGGTGATAGATTCTAATTTTCCTTTGTTGATCTTCAGTTGTTGTTAGAACCTTCTTTGGTGATGTGTAAGAGCCCAAATTCTGAAACAGATAGGACAGATCCGGGTGCATTTGCTAGCTTCCTGACTGTGACCATATGAAAGTTACTTAACCTTCTAACCTGCTGTTTTTCTTACCTGCAAGATGAGGATGCCATTTGCCTTGGAGTGATTTTAAGGATTAAATGAGATTATATGTATGTGTGTGTATTTATACATTCATAAGATTTCTATATATAAATATTGATTTTATATCCATATACAGATTTTTATATTTATTATATATATGTGTTTATATATGCACATTAGATATGTCTAGTGCTTAAGTACATGCCTGACACATAGTATGCATTAAATATACAGCAGATGTTACTATCATACCATTATATATTACTATATTATTCTGTAAGTATACTCAAGTGTTGTGATGTGCTGGACACTGTGTGGTGCCACTCTCCATGTGCCAACCTCCCAGATAGAGCAGCACTCACTGCAGGAAATGGAAAAGGTGCCAGGCTTTGTTTAAATTGTATCTAGATTCCAATTTACTTTCCTTAGTTCATATCCTTCTGAGTCTTCAGCCTTTGTCTTTTCTTAACGACCAATGCATTCTCTTAAAGTCTTAACTATTGAAATTGATATTGGCCTGCTCATGACATTTCTCAGGGAGGGAATGTGAGCTGCCTAGGCAATAGCAAAATAGCCTAATGTAGATGTATTTTCTTATTTATTTATTTATTTATTTTTACTTATTTCAGTTTATTTTTCCTTCATGGACACAAATAATTATTTGTTTATAAAAAATTTATTAGGCAGCTATTTGTTTTTCTATTTCTTGCTAATAATTTGATTAGAACTTTGGTCAGCAATGAATAACAAGTGTTTGCAGTTGGGCTTGGTAAAATTCTTGCCAGAGGCTAAGACTTTCTTGGTAGTTAGCTTATCCAGAAGGATCATGGATAGAATCAGTTTCTTTTACCATTTAAACAATTTTAATTTAATTTAATTTATTTTAAAACTTATTTTATTATTTTATTTTTTAAAGACAGGGTCTCTTTTGCCCAATGACCAAGCTGGAGTGCAGTAGTGTGATCATAGCTCTCTGTAGCCTTGATTGCCTGAGCTCAAGTGATCCTCCCACCTCAGCCTCCTGAGTAGCTGGGATTATAGGTATATGCTACCACTTCTGGCTAATTTTTTAAAAAAGTTTTTTTTATAGATACAGGATCTTGCTATGTTGCCTAGGCTGGTCTCAAACTCCTGGGCTCAAGAAATTCTCCTGCTTTGGGCTCAGAAAGTGCTGAGATTATAAGTGTGAGCCACTTTGCCTGGCTCTATCCTTTTTAAACAGCAGAGAATCAAACTTAAATAGCGGAGGTCAAAAAGCCCTCAATACTGTGTTATTAGAACCCTAATAGGGCACCATGAGTACAGAGCAGTAGCTCATGGACCTTGATTGGGTCTGTCTCTCATTTCACTCCTTGGGTCTTTATTCTTATTTTTAAAAAGAATTTCACGTGTAATGCAGTGGCACTAGCTATACTCATAAAGGCCCAGATTATGTTGATTTTTTCAAGATTATTTTTAATCATGTCATAATAGTTGAAGTCTACAAGGAATGTCTATTTCCTCTGAAACATTAACATTGTAAGGATTGATCTGAGGGTTAATAATGGATTTACTGGGAGAGGGTTTCTGTTAAGCACAGTGATTTTGTATAATTGAGCCCTCCTCCTTTACTACTTTTGGTATTGAGAGACCAAGATGATGAGATGAGATGCTGCAGGAGGTGGACTTTGTCCTGGATCCTGGATTTACAGAACACAGTGTGATCAGGGGCCAGGGAATACCTGATGCAATTCTCTTCCTAAAGAGATAGGTTGCTGACCTTGTGGTGTGTGACTTTTTCTGCAAGTAAGGAAGACTGGCTCAGTTAGTAAAGACTATGAGGCTAATGCCTTCTATTTTTCCAGTGCTTTTTTCAGGGAATAAGAAGCTTTCATGGCATCTTTCCCTTGGAAGGTCCACAGTTAGCAGTGCTTTGTTAATGTAAAATAGTTTTAAGAAATGTAACCATAAATTCCTAGAAGGTCGGCAGGCGGCCTTGAAAAAGAGCAAGGGAGAAGATGAACCATGATCACTGTCACTGTGGCCTGTTAGGTGCCGGATGCAGTCTTGGGATCTTGTCACAGGCCCACACTAGCCTCCTAAGGGAGAGATCACCCCAGCTTCTTTGGAGGGGACCTGAAGACTTTAGGAGGGGAAGCTACCATCCAGCTTGCCTAAGAGTAGCTGAATCAGCACTGACCTCAGCTCGGTTTGTCTCCAAAGTCCATGACTTTAGTGACTACATGCTGTTGCTTCCTTGGTAGAAAAAACTTTCTTTTTTCTTTAAAATTTTTTGAAAAATTATTTATTTGGGGGAAATCGAGTTACCTTGTTTTTTTCTTTTTTCTGGAGATGACATACCTGTTTTCTGATAAGAAATCTACCCCGTAGTACACTAAATCAAAGAAGACAAATGACCAGTAAAGCTGTTTGCTACCTCCTGCTCATGCTGAGCTAGACCACTGGAGCACCATCTTCATGGGAGATATTTTTGACAGGAAGAAACTACTTAACTCAGAGAGCCTAATAGACTGGTTTATACAGAAAGGATGGAAAAAAACTTTCTACCAACTCTAAAACCTGTCTTCTTTCTGCTATGTCAGGTTCTTCCATTCCCTGGCACCCTTACTGTTCATCTCTTTTAAAAAAGTGAACTTCTAATCCATACTGTTTACTATGTATGTAAGCACCCTTGCAGCACTTACATTCCTTGTTTCTTTTCAACGAAGAAATACCAGCTTGGTGAACTGTAGGTTGTTTTCCCTCTTTAACGTAGGGGAAGGATGTTTACAGGGTTGTAAACATAAGTTTTTGTGTGCTATCTTAAAAAATAAAAATCTTTACTTTTTTTTGAGATGAGGTCTCACTGTGTTTCCCAGGCTGTTCCGGAACCCTGGGCTCAAGCAATCCTCCTGCCTCAGCTTCCCGAATAGCTAAGATTACAGGCCCAAGCCACAGCATCACCACAGTTTACTTTGAGTAGAGTAAGGCAATTTAGGAAGATGAACCTAGGACTGATGAATTGGATGGGAATGACGGGAATTCTGATGGGATGGGCTTAGACATAGCGAAGGAAGGGAATTCAGACAACTGGTAGACAGCAATGGATGCTGATGACTTCCTTTGGCTCAAAAATAATGTCGTTTTGTTCTTTCATGTGTTCATTCCTTCATTCCTTTCTTCCTTCATCCAAGCATTCATGCATTTACCAAGCATTTTTTGGTGGCTATTTTTAAGCTTTGTTTGATGCTATGTAAGAACAAAAAGTGAGAAAATTTAACTTCCTTCTTTTACTGGAAGAAAAAGTTTAAAAATAAAAATACATACATGCAGCTGTTTAAAAATATTGCTTTTACTGTACTAGATGCTTTTTGTTTATAAAATTCAGATGTTTGGTATATTTTAGGTATGTGATGGTCAAAGCAAAAGTGTTTAGAAAATTGTGAAATTCTTATTCTACCTGCTTTTTTTCTAGTGAAATAGACAAATGTCCCCAAACCCCTCCCTAATTACTTAAAGGTGGCATGTGAATAAAATGCAGAGGCAAAACAATATTTTGTCATTTTCTAAAATCACATAAATAAAAAATACTGTATTGAAATAAGAGATATGGTGGTTTAAAAATTTAATATTTCTGTAAAGTCTGAAATCCAAGGATTGTTTGATTGAAGCAGGATGGGACATCTTTCCCCCCTTTTTCCCCTGTGGAAAAAGAAACTTGAAGCATTTGAAATAAGTGTGTGCATGTGAGTGTCTATGTTTATTTTGTTAAGCTCACTTTATGATGTATCTAAAACAAGAATCCCAAACTCTAAGTCCTCTCAGGGCCAGGGAGGTAACATAAATTGGCTAAGTGGGTCGGTTGTTAGATAACAGTGGAGGTTGGGCACTGAGACACAGGAGAGCCGCCTGCCCCTTGTAATAGGAGCAGCTGCTGCTTGGAGCTTGTTCCTTGTTGCCAGGTGGCAGCCCAAGTGGGGGGTGGGGAGGTGATCTTCTAATTTTCATGGAAATCCAGATTTTAAAGTCACTGATTAAAAATCTTAAATAGCACCAACACCATGTGTGTTAACCAAATCTGTCTGTGGGTTGCATTTGGCTCATGGGTCACCAGGAACTTCTTGGTTTTGCACCACTAGAATGTACAGTCAGCCCTTCATATGTGTGGGTTCCACATCTGAGGATTCAACCAGCTGTGGATTGAAAATATGCAGGGGGAAAATCCCCAATAAAAATAACAATATGATAATAAAAAATATAGGCCTGCTGTGGTGGCTCATGCCTGTAATCCCAGCACTTTGGGAGGCTGAGACAGGTGGATCACAGGTCAGGAGTTCGAGACCAGCCTGGCCAACATGGTGAAACCTGTGTCTACCAAAAATACAAAAAATTAGCTGGGCATAGTGGTGGGCACCTGTAATCCCAGCTATTTGGCAGGCTGAGGCAGGAGAATCGCTTGAACCTGGCAGGCGGAGGTTGCAGTAAGCCGAGATTGTGCCACTGCGTTCCAGCCTGGGCGACAGGGTGAGACTGTCTCAGAAAATAAACAAACAAAAACAAACAAACAAAACAATCCCACAGTATAAAAACTATTTACATAGCATTTACGTTGTGTTAGGACTGATAAGTAATCTAGAGACGACTGAAAATATTCAAGAGGATGCTCATAGCATGCAAATGCTACACAGTTTTATATCAGAGACTTCCGCTTTGTGGATTTTGTGTCTGCCAGGGGTCCTGAAACCAATCCCCTGTGGATACTGATGGACCACTTGTACTGTATATAACTCTGAATGCTCACAAAATGGTTGCTGTTTTATATTTGAAATACAATTTTCCATCATTAATTATATAATTTCCAGTTGAATTTGAGTTGAAATGTCTCCAATTGTGATGAGTTTAGCTATAAATGCATACCATAGTACTTTGCATAAAGTAGGCCTTTAATAAAGATGTGTTAAACTGAAGTGAATGTGAGGGGGTTTAATAACCCATAGCTTTTCAGTATACAAGAATCAGAGAGAAATTTAAAAGCAGAAGAAGCTCTCAACAGAGTAAAGTAAAAATCAATATGTTTTCTGGTTTTAGTGTCCTCTGCTGTGTCAAGCAAATAGAGAAAGCATCTGTTTTCACAAACAAAGGTTTGTCAGCAAACATACCTCATACTTTAACAAACATAAATGTTAAAGGTAAAAAAAAAACAGTGGGGCAGACTCATTGAATCCCATTTTTGTAGTATGAATCTTTGCTCAGTTTTGTTTTCTAGGTTACCACTTCTCTGGCTTGACTTCTTTTGATGTTTTATTTTTGTCATCCTCCTGCACTTAACGAAAGCCAAAGGTTATCAAAATTTTCTCACTCCTTTCCATGTGTTCTTGGTTGCAAATGAGAACTTAAGCAGAAAAGCAGTTATTGAAATAATATCCAACAGTTATCAAAGGCATGCTAGGTTTCCAGAACCACAGCAAAAACCATACCATAGGAACAATGAACCACCATTGTGCTGGTGTCACCTCATGAGAATGCCCTAATGGCACTGTCCAGACACTGTGTGGTTATCTCTATATTCTCCTCTGTCTCTGTCTCTTTGTGTTGCTTGCTCCAGATTCCAGGTCCTGGGTGGGAACACCTGATTATCACAGGCACACACTGGGTGCTGGGGATGGAGGAAGTGATGGCCTTCTCAGTATCTCTGATGAGGTTGTCCCCCTACCCCCACTAGTACTCACCGCAACATAGGCAGCTCAGACCCTGGATACTATTATGTTGACTTCCCAGAGGAAGGAGATGGAGGCATCTGAAGCCAACGTGAGGCAAAGGAGTCAGATGCCATGTCATTCCTATGACCTGGTAGCTTGAGGCAGAAATGGAGGGTTCAGAGAGCGTATGTTGCTTAACCAGGACACTTTTGGTAGAGTTGAGATTTTAACTCATTGTGCCTGACTCCCAAACCCATGCCCTTAACCACTTCTTTCCCAATGTATCTTCTGTGTAACATAAATGGTGGCATTGAGAAATGCTTTCCCTATCTCTACCCCAAAGGGTGCTTGCTGCTTACTTTCTGTTCCAAGCAGATACAGTAGAAGTACTGCCCTGATGTAGATTACATTGTCATTTTTTTTTTTTATTGGAGCAGGAAGTTTTTCGGTGGCAGTATAGATTATTTTGACACATATGGTTTTGTATAAAAATATATATTTTAATTTTTTCAGTGCATCCTCTGAAGACTTGTTGTGTGTCTGCTAGGTAACAGACACTGTGTACCAAGCCTAGGGATACTGACTTAAGTAAGACAGTTTGTGCTCCTTCAGAACTTACTCTGGAGCAAAAAAAAGGGTAGGCAAAGATAGATAAACCTCTTGCTTATTTAATAAAACACTGACAAAGGAAAACGTTTGGAGGATAAAAAAATGTTTGAAGTCTATTGAGGAAAAGAAGAAAGTGACTTCTGCTAACCCTTCCCCCAACCCTCAACTGACTTACAATATGGGGATGGAGAAAGTGGGTACCAGGAATGGGGTGAAACCTGCAGCCAGCTGAGGAGGGTGGACCAGAAAGGGCACTAGGGCAAGTTCGTCCAGTGTGAATGTAGCCCTTTTAAATAATCTGATTATCTGCCATTGTCTCATTTTCTGCTGCTCTATGACATTTGTATAATAAGAACATTATTTTATTGTAATTCATTAACTGTGGGTAATTCTCTTTTTTTGAATCTTCTTTCTTGCTCATAAAGTGCCACATTAACTACCAATACATTTGAGTTGCATAATTTTGAGAGCTTTATAAACAAATGACTTTGCTATGGGCTGTGTGTCCACCTGTGGGAACATTGCTGAGTTCTGATCGTCTCATGTGCTTGTGGTCTGACTGGTCCCATGGTTGTCAGAGATGTGTGATCCCAAGAGGAAAAGCTAGACTATTGGTTTAGCAGTAATGTCATATTGCAGGTGCCTTTAAATGATGTTGTGTTGTATAGTTTATATAAATATATAAACATAATATAAATATAAACATATTTATATAAATATAAAACTTAAATTTATGATCACAAAGTGAAGACAAGTTACCACAGCCAGGACAGGAAACAGATATTTGGTTGCACTCTAGAAACCCTCTCTGCCCATTCCCAGTCGTGACCTTTCCCCCATAGGTAAGCACTATCCTGACTTTTAGTCACTTCCTTGCAGCATGTGTTTTCTGTCTCACACTGTGCCAAATCCTTTCTACCTGTGGATTCAGGAAAGCCAGTGGGCTGACACATGGTCTCTCAGGTTGTCATGGTTAAAGTCTGTGCTGATGTGGCTGTCACAGGAACGTGTTTAGGTGCAAGAGTGTTGTGTTCTGCATTTTAACATCAGGTTAGAGGAGAGGCTATGATGTTTGGCCTGAGGCCCGGTTTCTCACAGGCTCCAGGTGGTACCTTCTTACAGGATCTGGTGTAAGGGCTCGTCCGGAAGCTCTGGGAACCATCATCCAGGCTGCTCCTGGCACTTGGATGTAGGTTGTCAGTACCTTCATTCCAAAGCACATGCAAGTGTAATCAGAAACCCTGGGCCTGTGAATTCTTGTAATTTAAACCCCAGTCACTATGGGACTGATTGCATAGAATGGGTTCCATAAAAAGTTTCTTATGTAAGAGGATTTAACATGATTTTAGTATCACTGTGTTTTATAGAAGTTCATTTCAGCTATGGTATAATATATTCCTGTAACCGAATTAGCAGTACATCAGCATTGTGTTATTTCAGTAGCTACAAGACTGTTTGCCCTGTGTGTACAGACTGCCTGTCCTGTTGGCATGGTCTTGGAGTATGGTAAGGACCTCCTTCCCACCTGGCAAGAAAATGATGGTTTGAAAGCAGTGCTGGGGACCGACTACAAGGCCCTGGGGGCCTGTCTTGTGCTGCCACAGGCACTAGATGGCCCAGAGTGCCTAACAGGAAGCCAGTATCTGGTGAGCTGCTTACTAGTTCATGAATGAAATTACTGCTCTCTTGCTCTGTAGCCTCATGGTTCATTCTGAGAATGAGTTGATGAAGCTCTCGGGAACTTTGCTGCAGAGGTTTTCTTTTTACAGGAAGAGCTAGACAGAACTCACCTGATAAGGACCAAAACAGTGACCAGATCGAGCAGGGAAATCTGTTTTGCAGAGAGTGCACCTGAAATCACAGGCAGATGCACAAGAAAAAGGGACATGGAGCAAACCCTCCAGTTCCTAAAGAGTGTAGAGACAGTATTTAGGCTGTGATTTAAGAGAGAGATAACTTTCCTCTTACAGCATCTGCAATAGTGTTTTTCAAACATGGTCTACCAACCACCTGTGTGAGTCAGGGAGGTGGTAGGGGGAGGGTGATGGTGGTGGTGGTGGTGGTGGTGGTGTGTGTGTGTGTGTGTGTGTGAGCCCACGCATGTGTGTATGCACACTCAGAGAGTGTTTGTCAGAAATAAATTCCTTAGCCCTGTAGCAGATACACCCAGCCATAATCTATAGGTGCAGAGGCCAGGAATCTGCATTTTAATCACATAACTATTTTGTGCATAGTTGAATCCTAGAATCTCTGATCTAGAGTGGTAGTTTCATTCATTCATTTTGGTGAAGGTTAAGTTGGACTGTGGAGAAACTGAGACTTCTAAAGAAGAAAGAAAAGAGAGGGTAGGCCTCAGACATATTTGCTGATTTGAGAAAAAGAAACACACATGAACTAGGGTGGATTTTTCATACTCTCTTGGAAGAGTGACCTGTTTTGTAAAATGTCTGAACCCAGATGATGATATGCTCTCTGGTGGCTCAGAGATGTCATTGCAACCTCTCCTTCCTTCCTTCCTTGCCTTATCTGGGAGTGGGGTAGTGGGTGTACTTTTGGGATCTTCTGTGGGGAGAGGTCCACCTGAAATATTAGTGAGTAGAAATCAGCTAGCGAGCCTTGAAACTGGCTGCGGTTAATTTTCAGTCTCAGTTATTCCAAAAACAAAATATTTCTCTGTCTTGCTTCCTTCCACCTTTCAGTTCAGTTAACTTAGTTCTCCTGTGTCAATTAAGAGTTGGATAAACATGAAGCATTTCAAGCACCGCATGGATTTCTAGTTCATTTTAGGTTGACCTTTCATTGAAGTGTCTACCATCAGTGTCTTTGGTAGCTGCTTTAAATTTTTCAGTGTTTATAAAGATTAAGAATTTGTTACTTGTGAAGGTCATTGAGCAACTTCAAGAAATTGGCATCAGTGTGGCCAACTAAGCACAGCTCATTCTTAGAATTTTAGAATCATAGAAGGTTTGAGCTGGAAGGAATCCCAGAAATCCTCTAACACAGCAGTGCCCATGATTAAGAGATTAAGCTCTGGACCCAGATTTAGGATTTAGGAATGTGTTCCATTCATGCTCTGCCAGTTGATACTAGCTGTATTACTGAGTGCCTCAGTTTCCTCAGTTGTCAAATGAGGGTGGTGATACCTACTTTATTGTGCTGTTATGGTATTGTAATGAATTGATGTATGCAAAATGCTGGGACTGGTGCCCAAAACATAGTAAACACTCACATGCCGTTTAGCAGGTGAAAAAAAGATCCAGAGAAATGTTGATTCTTCTGAGGTCATATTGCTACTCCAAGGTTTAGAAACCAGGCGTTTTAATTTACAGTCTTATTATGTTTCTATCAATTGTACCACTTAACCGGTTTTTAAACTATGGGTTCCGAAGTTTATATCTGCCAATGTAGGCACTAATATTTATGAAGCTCTGCCTAGTCTCAGTGCTTAGAGACGATTCTCAAATAACGAGGTGTGAATATAACATAAAGAGATTAAGACACACAGCAGGACTGTTCTGTCCCTTGCCGAGTAAAGCAACCCTTAAAACTGTTAGGAAAACTGTATAAAAGCCATTGGATGCAATGTTCTTTCCTCATTTTGCTCAGTGTCTGGCATTAACACCTGGCAATTATATGGCTAGAGTCAACAAGAAAAAATAAAATGATATATATACTATTGTGTTTATGTATATATTATGTAATGAAAGAAAAATGTTTCCTAAATGTATATAAACAGTTTATATATAACATCATTATGTAATATATATAACATATTACATATAAGTAACATGTAATATGTTATGTATTATATATTACATATTATGTATATATAAATACACAATTATTGTACATATATTACACATAATATATTACATGTAATATTACATATGTGTAATATATAGTATATATAATACATTATATATAATCGTAAAAATATACAAATATATATTACATATATTCACATATCACACATATTACACAATATATGTATGCAATTATATAACATACATATTACATGATATGTGTATGTAATTATATATATACACATACATTCTAATATATGAATATATTATATATAGTACATATATGTGTTGTGTGTATTCTAACATATATAATATATAATGTCATGTATTATGTAATATATATTACTTAAGGTAATATACATATATGTATTACATTATATGTTATATATATCTCTATATATATCTCTCTCTCTCTATATAGATATATATATCTGTGTGTATACATGTGTATGGAACAAATTGAAGGAAAAATAGTGAAAGTTCCACTACAAAACCACATTCTCTCTGGACTATTTATACTTGCTTTATTTTCTTTCTTCTATCTTAACAAACTTTATTTTCCTGTGTTTAAGGAAGAGATGTTAGATGTCTCCTCCTGTTTACGTAGTTGAATTGGAATTACTTATAGTTTTACCTGGAAGGGAATGGATTTTATTTTTTAAAACTCCTAAGTGATGGGAGATCGACGATATATATTTTTGTCCCATGTACCTGGTAGACACCCACTTCAAGCCATGGGTATCTACCCAGAGTTTGCTATGTTTTCTTCATTCCTCCCTCTGGTGAACATATTTCCTGTGCCCTAAGGTCAGGGTTGCCCTGTTCAGAAAACCCTCTGAAACCTCCCTGATGATAGGATAGCAGTTTGCACTCAGATATGTGTGGCCCTAGAGAGTTACTCCTTTAAAGTTCAATTTCCTTATCAATAAAATGGGTTTAATTCTAGTGTATGTTCGATAGATCTTCTCTGTTCAGAGAATTGGCCAAGAGAGCTATGTTTGTTTTCTTCATTTCCAAAGCATCCTGAGTATCTATTGTATGTGTTTGCTTTTGTGGACAGGATTACAGATATGGAAAACATGTAGAAGATAAGTGATCAGAAATGACTTGGAGTGACAGTGTAGGCTATGCCTCTGGCAGCTGGGTCAGGGTGGGATATGTGGTTGTATGGTTGGTGGTTTGAATACTGATGTTGCTTAAGGAAAAAAAGTAGTTGAGGTAAAAGATTATGGCAAGTAAAACAACATTTTGGGGGTCTTGTGTAGCTCTTGTACTTTGATATGTGATGTGCACACTGTGACATGGTTACCAGTTCCCCTTAGCATCGTGGTCTGTTTTAGGTTAGCATTTCCTTTGCCAGATGTTATCTGGATGGATTTCTCTGGGCCAGTCTGCAGCAGCCTTCAGACATATATAAAGTTGAACAACATAGGGGTTAGAGGTACGCCCACCCTTCACAGTCAAACATCTGTGTATAACTTTTGACTCCCCCAAAACTTAACTACTTATAGTTTACTCTTGACTGGAAACCTTATGGATAATGCAAACAGTTGATAAAGATATATTTTATGTGTTATCCATATTATATACTGTATTCTTATAGTAAGTAAGCTAGAGAAAAGAAAATGTTATTGAGAAAATCATAAAAGAAAATATATTTACTATATGGGGAGGAAGGCAGCAAATCACACTGCCACATGTGTACCTATGTAACAATCTTGCATGTTCTTCACATGTACCCGAAAACCTAAAATGCAATAAAATAAATAAATGGAAAAAAAAAAGAAAATATATTTACTATTAATTAGGTGGAAGTGTATCATCCTAAAGTTTTCCATCCTCATCGTCTTCATGTTGAGGAGGAGGAGGAAGAGGAGGAGGAGGAGGAAGGTTTGCTGTCTCAGGAGTGACAGAGGCAGAAGAAAAGCTGTGTATAAGTGGACCACACAGTTCAAATTTGTGTTGTGCAAAGGTCAACCGTACTTACAGGAAAGCAGTGGAGATTTGGTTTCAGGCCTCAGAATTTCATGTTGTTGAACACTGACAGAATCCAGTCCTGCCATTAATCAGGAAAAGATGCCAGATCCCGTTTTGCATTGTGGTGTTTGGCTCATTCCAAATAGCTTATCTGGGATATTTCAGGCATGAAATTTAAGCAGCCAGGAGTAACCTGTCCACATTTTATGGCAGAGATGGGGAAGCTTCCAATCTGGGAATTAGATTCAGCACATAGGAGCGAAAGGTCATACGGTGCGTTCAAATGAAATACCCTTATAATTTAAAAATATGCAAATAAGTAGTAATAAGAGCAATAATCAGGTTTGTGAGAGTTCATTGAACCATTAACACATAATTGCCAATCATACTCAGAAGTCCTAGGGTCCAGTTGAAGAAGCATAGAGGCAGGAAGGTGTGTTGGCTACTAGCATGCAGCTGGAGCCAGGATCTGGTTTTGCATTTGGCTCTGCCACTTAGTTGCAGTGAGACAATTACCTTAACTTCCCTGGGACTCAGTTTCTTAATTTCAAGGTGAGAGAGGGTAATTATAGTAACTACCTCTACAGGTAGCTATAGTAAAAGCTACCTCTTAAGGTAGCTGTGAAGACTATATAAATAAGTTAATTGACCGAAATAGAGTTTGGTACTTACGGTGTCTATGTAAGTTACCTTTGTAAACTCAAAACCTACCAAGTTTTTCCTCCTTCTCCGATCTTTATTTCCCTGTCAGTCCATCTACAGTTGGGAAATAGTTCCCCATGTGTTTCTCTTGTTTGTATAGTAGCCTTGGAAGATAGAGGTAGTAAGTAAAGACTCCTATGCAGGAAAGGGAAGGCATGCTGATTGCCTATTATAAAAGATTAGGGTTTCCCAAGCTCATATAAACCCATTTCCATTTTTAACATTGCAGTTTTTCTTTTTTTTGGCTGCTATGTTTTTTTTTTTTTTTTTGGCTGTTGGAATTTGTTTATTTATTTTTACTAGTTCAGATTTTAGATCGGGTTAAGTTCAATAGTATTTACAGGTACTATTTACAAAGAACTGTATCCTACTGAGTATTCAAGCACTGGAACATGCCTATGAACATTATCTGATAGTGTTAACATTTGGATCTTCTGGAAAGATTAACAGCACTGCATATAATTAATATTTGTATAAAACCTACTATGTGTAGCTTATTAATATTAATTATATTTGCAATACTGAATCACCCTTGGTGACAGACAG
This sequence comes from Sapajus apella, assembly GCF_009761245.1. Taxonomy (NCBI): domain Eukaryota; kingdom Metazoa; phylum Chordata; class Mammalia; order Primates; family Cebidae; genus Sapajus; species Sapajus apella. The sequence continues at coordinate 8,256,066 of NW_022436998.1, forward strand.
GACCTCAAACTTACGCTTAGAACATGGGAAGAGGTACAAGGAAGACTGAGTGATTGGATTGGGGCTCTTCTCTTCTGCACACTCCTGTTCCAGTTCTCAGAAATGTTGTCCTTAACCTTTACTTTTGCAGGCTGGCATTTCCTGTTCTTGCTTTGGACTTGTCAGTGGACTCTATGTTGATTGTTAAGCAAGCAGGAAAATTACAGTACTCTTTTCCCTGTTTCTCACCTGATTTTTCTAGGGATTCTGTAAAACCTACAAACTTCCCACTAAATTCTGGAAAGGAATTACTACATGGAAACACTGTTCTCGTTTCACTCCAAACAAACTTCTCAGTTGTTGCTGTGTCTGTACAGGCCTATGGGGTCTCCCTGATCTTCCTTCTGATGACTGTCTGCTTGGCACACTGTGCTCTATTCACTCTGGCCTCCTTGCTGTACTCAGATACACCTGGCACATGTTCCTGTAGTACACCTGTGTCCTCTTTCCCTGGAATGCTCTTCCTGACATGTTTGCCTGCTTCCCTTCCTTTAAGACATGTTCACATGTCCTCTTTGGAATAAGGCCTTTGGTGACCACTTTAGTCAAAATAATCCAGCCCCCAAGCACTCCCTGGCCCTCTGCCTGCTTTCTGTTTCCTTCGTGGCACTTAACACTTGTTTGACATCACTGTGGGGTGGTCCTGAGAGCAGTGATTATGTACACTGCTTTATCTTCAGCGTTTGCAATACTGCCTGTTGCATAGTAGAGGCTCTGTAGTTATTTGTTAAATGAATGGATGAGGTTACTCTTACAGTTTTGTAGGGAACAGGTAGGGGACAGATAAGATTGGTGACCAAGAGATGTATTAGGAGGCTGTTGCCATGGACCCCCTGAGATTTGGTAAGATTCTAAACCAAAGAGTTAGAGAAGTGAAACAGTCCAGAGACAGGGTGGGTAGGTGTGGTGGTGATGGATCTCCTTTGGGAATGGAGGAGAGGAGAAAATGAGAGCACTCTGGAATATTACTTGTTTTGAGCTTGGCAATTAGATGGCCTTTCCATTCAGCTAAGGTAAAGAATACTGGAAAAAGACAAAGCATTTCTTTTATAAAACAAATTGTGTGTATTAGTAGAGTACAGCTTATTTCTGAAATTGGTGTTTCAATGAAGTATAGTTTCTCAAAGGCTCTAAGTAACCTTTGCTGAAATACTGATTTTCGTGTGAGGTCAAATTATCTAAAATGTTTTAAAAGCTAGACATGCAGGAAGATTTGGCCTCCAGGGAGTTTATATCTTTAAATAGAGAGATTTTTCTATATTTGGGAGTTAAACAGGAGTTTCTGAAGTTCTGAATACTTAATTAGCTTCTCAGTACCTTGAGTCACTAACAGAATTAATATTTTAAATATGAAGTTTAGAATTCTCTCTTTTCATAAATGTTTCCTTGTATAAGCATGATCTTTGAAGTGGAAGCCTGAACCGCATTCTTTATTACACTGCTGCAGCTCTGGATTTACTCATGAAGCCTGGTAATTGGCATCTTCTGGCTGGCTCAGAGAAGCAGCTTATTTGTGAGCCAGGTCCTGCCCTGTTTCTTTAAGGCCTCAAAGCAGGAAGATGGTGAACTTTATGTAATTCTGAATTGACTCCAATCCAGATATATTTTGGAACTAGGTAGAAAATGACTGCTAAGTGAATTCTAATTGAGTCACTTGGATGAATTTAGAGTGATTCTAGAAATTTGCTAATTAAAAAACAAACAAACAACAAAGTTCATGTTTGTGAGCCTCTTCACTGGTTACAATTCATTACTTTGTTCCAGGATAATTTTGTCTCCCTTCTTGCTTCTCAACTACCACGTGGGAAGCCTTTGCCTCTTTCTTTCTGAAGCTCAGGCTCCTTTGAAAAGCAGAGATGAGGGCATAATGCTGGTGATGCCTGCTGGTGGGACCCCATTTGGAGAGGCTCTGGCTTCTTTTCTGTATGGTTAGGGGTGTCCAGGACCTCTGGGGACCCTGTCTATTAAGTGGAGAGAGCTGGCCTAGAGCTTCTCAGGCATCTCCCAGCCTTGAAATTCTGTGTTCTAACTGCTTTTCATAAAAAGAATGCAGTAGATCTGAATGTACTGATGTGGACGGATGTCCACAACATATTGTTGAGTGAAAAAAGCAACTTGTAGAACATTTTATGTGTCTAGAAAAAGAATACATAGTGATCTAATCTCTTAGCAATTGGGGGAGTAGAAAGGAAGGACGTTTACTTCTTAATTTATATCCCTTGGAACTAAATTTTATCACCCATACGACTTTTATAATTTTAAAAGAAAAGCAATGAGAAAGCCAGTCATTCTAGATGAGCTGTGGTAGGGCCAGCCCCTGAACCTTCTCTGTGCCTGCATCGGTGTCTGCCACCTGCTCCTGCATGCCGTACTCCCTCTAGCAGCAGCTGGCTTGGGCTGAGAGGCGGCTTCCCACTTGGACTAGCAGAGGACATTTGTTTTTCATACCTGCTAGCTAGAACTGTCTTCCATGCCTGACTCCATTGGCATTTGGATTTACAACTCATATTTTAAAATTAAAAAATAGAGGTGGTGCCTCTTAAAAATCACTAACATTTAATTTTTTTGTTTGCTTAGGCTTGCTTTTCTGATATTAGTAGGCCTCAATGAGGTTTTGGTGAGATCCAATAGTCTTTCCCTGACTAACAGACCAGAACAGGTTTCTGTGTCTTTACTGATACATACACTGTATGATTCCACACCTTTCTTAAATGTGTCCAGTGGTGTGACTTATTTTTGTTTTCTTCCAAAGACCCTTAATTGGACTTGTGTCTCTATAGCTCCTTAGTTGCCTGGGGAGGATAGCTGAGGGTACAATAATCAGTGTAGAGAATATGAACTCCCCCCAGCTGTTATCTGGGACCCCCTATCATCTCTGCTTCTTGCAAAGTCTCTGTTTTTCTCCACAGGCTCCAGGGATAATTCAAGACCTTTCATATTCTTTCAGTTCTAGAGCTGAGCTGTTACCTGGACACCTCCTGGCCTTAGCTGTTGCTACTTTGCCACTCCCGATAGGACGATTACAGACTCACTTCGACCAGTATTTAGGGATGAGATGGAGTGGGACATTTGTTGGTTGTGTGATGTTTATTCTTTTTTCAACTTCATCTTTTTTGACCTGGCAACTGTAGTGGCTGTGACACTTGCTGAAATGAAGGAGATGTCTGTTCACCCCTTTTCTGTCTTGTATGCTCTGTCAGTGAGTGCCCTGTCTACCCAGGACAGCCCTAAGAAATTGGGGTGGTCTTTGTTCACCTTTGTTGGAGGTTCTTAGTTCCAGTGTTCTAGGTGGGTCTTGATCATATTTCTCTTGGCATTTTATTGTTATCTCAATGAAATGCAAGCCTTCATGGCCCATTTTGCTTTATGAGGATTCTACAGAATACATAGATAGGTTACTTGAGCCACAGGGGAGCCTCCCATAATGTTATTAAGAAGTCTTGATTGTGACACCCAAATGAATAGTGAAGATGATACAATTTTTCCCATAATCTTTTTTTCAGAATCTTTCTACCTTCTTATATAAACCCCATATTTGACTCCTTTATATTAATGAGTACCGAAGTATGCAACTAATAAAGAATTAAAATATTGCCTTTTATAGGGATGCTTCAATTTTATTAGAAGGCTCTTAAAGTTTTTAGGAATCAAAGCTCTGAGTCTCAAGCACCTCTTGACTAATAGTGATCCTGTATTTTTAATTAGGCATGCTGTATGGTTGCTCCTAAGTTACCTGTGTAGTTTGGAGATGCTGTGGGATGTGGCTGTAGGTGATGCTTAGGTGGTGATAGGTGCAGAGTGAGTTGGGTGACATGCTGAGAAGACTTTTGTATATTGTACCAAGACCCTTTGTGTCCTTTGCTGTTTTCAAGTGCCTCATGCCATTACTTTATTGGGGCTTATCTGAATAATTTCATCTGTTGCTTTGGGCATAACTAAATATTAAGATACAGACTAGTGGAGAATCAGTAGCTTATAATTTAGAAAATGGGCCTTTGTGGGCACTTTGATTAACTAATATAGATGACCCATGCAAGAAGAGTAACTTTGGGGTTTTTAGTGAGTGATATGGATTTAGCACATCACATGAAGCACATGTCTTAGGTATTAACTGTCATAATTTATCATGTCAGATGCCCGAAAACAGTGGTATAGAGAGGCAGGTATGAACTTTTCCACCTGCCTTACCTTGCTGAGGTCATTTTAAATGCCCCAAGCTAGAAATTGGGTACAGATTTACAATGTATCAAACTGAAAATAGAAGAATATGTTGAGATATAGGTTGGGGGTGAAAGTAGATTTTTTTTTCTTAAAAATCAGTAATACTATGATGTAATAATAGTTTTATTTACTATAAAATATATTTATATACTATAAATAGTTTTCATTTATTTACTATAAAGTCAGGAACTGTACTAAGTACTTTTTGTACATGGTCTCATTAAATCACAAAGCAACTCTATGAATATCATCCCATTTTACAGATGAAGTAACTGAGACACAAAGAAGCCAAACACCTTGACCAAGACCATATATTTAACTAGTAAATGTTAAAGCCAGGATTTGAACCCAAGTGGTTAAATCCAGGTCCAGAGTGTTAACCACCAAATTATACCCTTTCTTTTAAGTGGATGAGGAAACCTCGCTAACTAAGACTAATTGTGACTTAATTGTGGACAAGGCTAATGTGTCTTTGTTTAAGAATATTTAGCATTGCATAGATCACAGCACCATGGCTGTGATTGGCTCTGTGGCTGTCTTCATTTCTATGGCTGCTGTGACAAATTACAGGTATTGATCGACTTATAACCTATGCAACTTACGACCATTCGACTTTACGACCACAGTCACTAGCCACGACTGCTCTGCATCTGGCAGCGCAAATGTTGCCCAGTGGGGCGTATGACAGTGCGGACCAGCTTCTGGCAGCACTACCATCTCCGTGTGCACCATTTCAACTGTACATATAGCCTACTCAACTTACAACCAAATCGTGTTACGACCGGTCTGCCTGTCCCAGTCGTGGTCGTAAGTCGAGCACTAGCTGTACTATAAACGTGGTGGTTTAATCAAGGCATTGGCAGGGCTGAGCTCCCTCTGCAGGTTCTAAGGAGAGAATCTGATCTTTGCCTCTTCCAGTTAATGGTGTCTGCCAGCCTCCCTTGACTTGTGGCTGCCCTACTCCAGTCTTTGCTGTGTGTTCACATTGCCTTGTTCTCTTCTCTTTGCTGTCAGATCACTCTCTGCCTCCTTCTTATTAGGAAGGATATCGTTGATTGCATTTAGGGCCCACCAGGATAATCCCTCCATTTCAAGATCATTAACCTAATCATATCTGTAAAGTTCTTTTTGTCATATAAGATAACATTCACAGATTCCAGGGATTAGAACATGGATATCTTTTTTTGGTGGGGGGTGAGAGGCATTATTTATCCTACTACAGTGGCAAATATTAATAGAACTTTCAGTCATCCCTGTAGGAGTATGCTTAATTTCAACAATTTCTCAACTGTTTTGCAGGACACAGATGTTAAAAATGTGAAAGAATTCTGTGGCCAAACAGATTTGAGAGTCATTGTGTAATATATCCCTCTTTAAGGAGATTCACAATGCACACTGAAGGCTTTGAGAATTCCTGTGGCAATGAAAACTGCTTAACCTTATCAAACCTAGGATTCCTCAGACTTGGTTGATTACAAAACACTTCTTTTTAAAGGGTTCATCTACTTACATATCAAAAAGTTCTTGGAAGATGCTTTATGAAGCCTGAATTGAGTTACTTGTTACCTGTTAGTCTTTTGAAGGCATAGAGTGTGTTTTTAACAGACTTTTTGTTGCTTAATAACTTAAACATGCTTGGAATTGATTGGACAGAATAAAAGCAAGACAAATATACAAAATTAAATGATTCAGGGGTAATGTGGGTCATGCCTTGCATGCCTGTGTGAGGACTATGGACTTGATTCTCTATACCAAGGATTGGCACACTGTAACTTGTGGGTCACATCCATCCCTGTGCCTGTTTTTATAAATAAAGTTTTATTGGAACACAGCCACATCAATTTGTTTGCATATTGCATATGGCTGTTTTGGTGCTATAATAGCAGATTGGGGGATAGGCTTGGAGGGCTTAAAAAATCTGAGCTTTTACACAAAAAGTTTGTCAACCCTGCTATATGGTGGGAAGCCATTGTAGGGTTTTGATCAGGGAGGTGTTATCTTCAAATTTCTGTGTCAGAAAACTTACTCCAGCACCTGTGTGAAGGATGGATTGGAGAATACAATGACCAGGGGAATGGCAGAGGAATGGGAGGGAAGGGAACAGTAGAAAGATGTTTTGGTCATAACATCTACTATAAGCCTGGGTATGGGGTATGGAAGGGGGAGGAGTCAAATACAGTTTTGTAAATAAGCTTTTAATTTTAGAATAGTTTTAGATTTAGAGAAAAGTTGCAAAGATAGTACAGAGTTCTTGTATTCCCAGCTCCAGTTTCCCTTATTGCTAATGTCTTACATTGATATGAAATATTCCTCATAACTAATGATCCAGTAGTGATGTCTTATTATTAACTGGAGTCATAATTTTAAAATATTTTCTTAGTTTTTTTTCTAGTGTCTCTTTTCTCTTCCATGATCCCATTCAGTATTCCACATTATATCTAGTTGCCATGTCTTTTTCAAGCCCTAGATGGTGACTGTTTCTCAGACCTCCCTGTTTTTTCATGACCTTGAGGAGTACCAGTCAGGTATTTTGTAGAATGTCCCTTAATTGTGATTTGTCTGATGTTTTTCTAATGATTAGATTGGGTTTATGGGCTTTTGTGAGGGAGATCACAGAAATTAAGTGCCATTTTCATCTTGTTATATCTAGAGTACGTAGTACCAACATGACTGGTCACGTTGATATTGGCTTTGATCACCTGATCAAGCTGAGCTCATGTTTGGCAGGCTTCTCCACTGTCAAGTTACCTTTATTCACCCTTTCCATATACTGTGCCCTTTGGAAAGAAGTTACTATATGTAGCACACACAAAACAAAAGGAGTAGGGGGAAGTTAGTTATGCTTCTCCTTGTGGATGGAATGTCTACATAAATTACTTTGAATTCTACACAGGAGGTTTGTATATTCTCTCCTATTTATTTAATCATTTATTTTTAGTGTGGTTTCATGGATATTTAATTTATGCTTCAGGTTATAATACAATACTACATTATTTATGTGGTTGGTCAAGTTGTTACAGCTTTGGCCTCTGGGAGTTCTTACAGTGTGTGTATGTTTTAGTACTTTCTTATTTTTTGGCATTCTGGGATGCTTAGGCTCATCTTGAATATTTGCCTGCCCCAGCCCTAAAATCAGCCAGTTCTCCAAGGACTTCAAGGGATTAGGCAGAAGTAAAAGTTGTCAAAGGAGGTTGAAGAGGAAGAGTCAGAGAAGCAGGTGTAGTAGTACAATCTTAGGGCATGCCAGGGTGGGAGATTGATCAGTGTGCCTTTGTAAGTCAAGATTCTGGGATAGATAGTATAAGATCCTGGCTGCTGGAGAGGACTGGGAGGAAGGGCAGTAGAAGATAAGGTTGGAGTTAGAGGTGTTGGCCTTGAAAACCAGTGCAAGGCATTTTAACTCTCTTTGGCAGGAAGGGTGTATTGTAGGGCTGATAAAAGCAGTTCTTCAGGATAGTCTGCAGCCTCATACGTATTAGATAGAGGAATTAGAACTTGCAGTTGCTTCATTGGGAAATTTGGAAATGGGTGCCTGGTGGGATGATGAAAAAAGGTGGGAAGCAGCAGCCTATTATTTGCTACCAAGTATTTTTGAATAGATTAAGTTCTTTCTTAGGGGGAAAAAAGAAAATTAGTGATTAAGCAGTCTGTTTGCTTACAAACAAATGTAAACAATTTAAAAAAGTAGATTGTCTTAAAATATCTGCTCGGCCTGTTGTATTTACTAATGTTTGCAGTCTCCTTTCCTTGGAAAAGACTGAAAGGTACACTTGAACTCTACCCAGTTTGAAAAGTCACAGAATCCAAGTTAATGGAGTCTGCATTTTTTAATTTGATTTTTATATGGTGTCTCCAATCAATTTCAAAATTATTTCCTGTTGAACTTTCTGCTTTATCTTTTTTAGATGGTGGTTTTATGTAGCTTTTAATAGGTGTGGTGTTTCTGAGATAATTGATGGCAGAGAGGAATTCTTGCTGAGCCTTGGTTGTGTGGAATGAATAATTCTGGGAATACTTATTTGGTTTTGATTGGCTGCTGGCATTTAAATTTTTTCACTTCTTTTGCATAAAACTGGGAGGATACATGTAACTACACTTTAATCTATAAAATATGTAGTCTATATATATTTATATATATGTAGTCTTTATAAGACTACATGTCTTATAAAGAGGAAAAGATACTCACCAAATTAGTACAATGATATGAATTTTTGTTTTACTTTTTTTTCTCCAACTTTTACCTTAAGTTCAGGGGTATATGTGTAGGATGTGCAGATTTGTTACATGGGTAAACGAGTGCCATGGTGGTTTGCTGCACAGATTATCCCATTGACTAGGTGTTAAGCACAGCATCCATTAGCTATGCTTCCTGATACTCTCCCTCCCTTACCATGCCTCTCTGACAGGCCCTAGTGTGTGTTGTCCCCCTTCTTGTGTCCATATGTCCTCATCATTCAACTCCCACTTATAAGTGAGGACATGTGGTGTTTTGTTTTCTTGTGTAAGTTTGCTGAGGATAATGGCTTCCAACTCCATTCATGTCCCTGCAGAGGACATGATCTCATTCCTTTCTATGGCTGCATAGTATTCCATGAAATATGTGTCCCACATTTTGTTTATCTAGTCTATCATTGATGGGCATTTGGGTTGATTTCATGTCTCTGCTATTATGAATAGTGCTGCAGTGAATGTATATGTGCATGTATCTTTATAACAGAATGATTTATGTTCCTTTGGGTATATAACCCAGTAATGGGATTGCTGGGTCAAATGGTATTTCTGCCTCTAGGTCTTTGAGGAATCACCACACTGTCTTCCACAATGGCTGAACTAATTTACACTCCCACCAACAATGTAAAAGAGTTCCTTTTTATCTGTAACCTTGCCAGCATCTGTTGTTTTTTAACTTTTTAGTAATAGTCATTCTGACTGGCATGAGTTGGTATCTCATTGTGGTTTTGATTTGCATTTCTCTAATGATCAGTGATGAAGCTTTTTTTTTTCATATTTGTTGGCCTATGTATGTCTTCTTTTGAGAAGTGTCTGTTCATATCCTTTACCCACTTTTTAATGGAGTTGTTTTTTTTCTTGTAAGTTTAAGTTCCTTGTCAGATGAATAGATTGCACAAATTTTCTGCCATTCTGTAGGTTGTCTCTTCACTCTTATGATAGTTTCTTTTGCTGTGCAGAAGTTCTTTGGTTTAATTAGATCTCATTTGTCAATTTTTGCTTTTGTTGTAATGGCTTTTGACATTTCGTCATGAAATCTTTGCATGAGCCTATGTTGTGAGTGGTATTGCCTACATTTTCTTCTGGGGATTTTATAGTATTGGGTTTTCCATTTAAGTATTTAATCCATCTTAAGTTAACTTTTGTAAGTGGTGTCAGGAAGGGGTCCAGTTTCAGTTTTCTGTATATGGCTAGTCAGTTCTTCAGCACCATTTATTAAATAGGGAATCCTTTCCCCATTGCTTGTTTTTGTCAGGTTTATTGAAGATGAGATGGTAATAGGTGTGTGCTCTTATTTCTGAGTTCTGTATTCTCTTCCATTAGTTTATATGTGTTTTTGAACCAGTACCATGCTGTTTTGATTACCGTAGGCTGGTAGTGTAGTTTGAAGTTGGGTAGCATGATACCTCCAGCTTTGTTCTTTTTGCTTAGGATTGCCTTGGGTATTTGGGCTCATTTTTGGTTCCATATGAATTTTAAAATAGTTTTTTCTAGTTCTATGAAGAGTATCAATGATAGTCTTAGATATGTCCTTATAGCAGTGTGAAAATCAACGAATACACTTATCTTGTGTCATTTTTCAAGAGGAATGCTTTCAGCTTTTGCCCATTCAGTATGATATTGGCTATGGGTTTGTCATAGATGGCTTTTATTATTTTGAGGTATGTTCTTTCAACACCTAGTTTGTTGAGAGTTTTTAACATGAAGAGATACTGAATTTTATCAAAGGCCTTTTCTGCATCTGTTGAGAGAATCATGCATTTTTTGTCTTTAGTTCTGTTTATGTGATGAATTACATTTATTGACTTGCGTATGTTGACCCAACCTTGCATGCCAGGGATGAAGCTGACTTGATTATCATGAATAAGCTTTTTGATGTGTTGTTGCTGGATTTGGTTTGCCAGTGTCTTCTTGAGGATTTTTGCATCAATGTTCATTAAGGAATTTTGCCTGAAGGTTTCTTTTTTTGTTGTATCTCTGCCAGCTTTTGGTGTCAGGATGATGCTGGCCTCACAGAATAAGTTAGGGAGGCGTACCTCCTTTTCAGTTTTTTGGAATAGTTTCAGTAGAAATAGTACCAGCTCTTCTTTGTACCTCTGGTAGAATTCAGCTGTGAATCTGTATGGTCCTAGGCTTTTTTTTGGTTGCTAGGCTATTTATTACTGTCTCAATTTCAGAACTCATTATTGGTCTATTCAGGGATTCAGTTTCTTCCTGGTTAAGTCTTGGGAGGGTATATGTGTCTAGGAATTTATCCATTTCTTCTAGATTTCCTAGTTTATATGCATAGAGGTGTTTTTAGTATTCCCCAATGGTTGTTTGTGCTTCTGTGGGGTCAGTGGTGATAGTCCCCTTTTCTGATTGTGTTTATTTGATTTTTCTCTCTCTCTTTTTTTTCTTTTTTAGACTATCTAGCAGTCTATATGGTCTGAATTTTTACAGTCATTTCTTTACTCTTGAAACTATTTTGGACACAAAACCACTGATTCCGGGGTGGAATCCTATTTTGTTATTTAGTTCCTCAAATGTTGTAATTTGTATGTTTGGTTCAATAGAAACCAAACATGCTTCCTCTTGACATGTGTCTTCTTTAAGTGAGAGCAAATTAATTTAGTGATATAGAGTATCCTCCTTCGTCAATCCACGGGCATGTTCTTATAAACCAGGAATCTCTGTTAGGCTTATTTCTGAACAGTAATACCCATTTTGGGATGGAAACACATTTCATTAAAGAGAAATTCCAAGTTTTTAAAATCTGTAAAATGAGAATTAATATATGTACATATAAGGGAGGAAAAGCAAGTGTCACAAATTCTAAGCAGGGTCTTTTGTTATGATCTGCTTTAAAAAACCAATCTCGTGGTTTTACTGCAGTGGCTGGGCCTTGTGTTTGTTGCTACAGGGTGCTATTTATTTAGCAGGAAAACTTTCTAAAGCAGAACCAAGAGAAAGATTGTTTGGACTCCTCCTGCATTGTCCAACCAGAAGAATCACCAAATCACCAAGCAGGGTGAGGAGAGCAGAAGTCACCTGGTGGCCATCAAGCAGGCCATCCAGAGGCAAAACTCCTTATCTGAATAATTTAGAAGTATTTAGACTTTCCTGTTATCTAAAGCTGGCATATGGTTCCAGGCTTTTTTCCTTAAAATGTATAAGTAACTAGAGTTTCTGTATATCTCTAGAATGCATGCATGTCAAAAGTCATGGTGCTACCTTTGTTCAAAATGTCTACAAATGTATGGTTATTATGACATGTGGTTGATATGGTCCAAATGACCCTTAAGCTCCAGAAATACCCCAAGAGAAAAATCCACCACGGACGGCCCTCTCTTGCTGAGGCACTCTGCTGTACTCTTCTACAGCATTATTTCTTTCTAATAAAACTTTCCTGGTTGGGCGTGGTGGCTCACACCTGTAATCACAGCACTTTGGGAAGCCAGGGTGGACAGATCACCTGAGGTCAGGACTTTGAGACCAGCCTGGCCAACATGGCAAAACCCTGTCTCTACTAAAAAACTACAGAAATTAGCCAGATGAGGTGGTGGGCGCCTGTAATCCCAGCTACTCAGGGGGCAGAGGCAGGAGAATCACTTGAACCTGGGGGCAGAGGCTGCAGTGAGCTGAGATCACTCCATTGCACTCCAGCCTGGGCTACAGAGCCAGACTCCATCTCAAAAATAAAACAAACAACAACAAAAAACCCTTTCGTTTTCAAACCTGTACTGTTGTTGTTAACTACTTCTTACCAACCCATGAGTTTACTACTTTCCAATGCTTGGGCTCTGGCACTTTGCCCAGCACAGGGGACACACCAATACTTCTTTTTAAATTCACTGCCTCTAGAGACCTGGAAGGAGAAGACATTGTTAAAACACATTTTTAAAGGATGATCACATGTTCGGTGCTTCTGTGACATTAGGAACTTTAAGGACTCTGGGGCAGAGGGGCCCTGCCATTCCTGTTCATATTATTAAAGTTTCCCCTTTCTGATGTAGGTTAGTGATGTTCTCTATGTGCTTTGGTGAAGTAACTGCCTTGTCACTCTCAAAGCTAGTGTGTCCTCGTTTCTTGCTTTTATTGATGTTGTACACATGCTACCATTTCCACCTCAGAGCAACAGTGGCCACCAATGCTGTATTTGTTTCACTTCCCTTGTGCTCCTTCAGAAAGAAGCTATGAATAATTTAACTAAATTATTTACCAGTCACTAATAAAGATGAAAGTAGTATCAATAGTTGGAACACAGAAATGGAAGTACATGGCACACGTTTTTTCTTGGGGCAGATGAAAAGGAGTGGTTGTAGCATGTCCCACCTCTGGGTTAATGGCATTTTGGGACCAAGATTCAGAGACCAATGCTGTGTGCTTCAGGTACTTCCTATAACCCACCTGGCTCCCGTTTATACTGTGCTTTCTGTTTTTCCTTTTTACCTCATATCTTCAAAATATTTCACCTTTTAAAACTGCAAGGTTGCATTTAAGTTTATTGTACAAAGAACCTACTTCAGTTTTACTTCTTCTGGAATTTGCAGTTAGTCTTATCTGATACTTTGTTAGCTTTTCAGTAAAATCTTTTAATTTCAATTTATTAAGGAAAAAAAAAGAATGTGAGCAAAAAAACTCTCAGTTGCAGCTGAAAATCTGAGAGAGAGGCATATGCAGATGAAGTAAAGACAGCTCTTAAATTTGTTTGCCTTCACTGAAGCAAGATAATGTCCTGGTTAATGTAGCATTAAGTATATACATGCAGGCATACCTTTTTTAGAGCTCTGAATTCCTCTATCTGTCATGGTGTCTGCAAGAGGTTCTTATCCTCTGTGCTTCCCTGTGTGTCTTGGTCAACTTACTTAACTTTTCTGGGCTTCAGCTTCCTCATCTGTGAAACAGGGACAATAACTACCTCAGAGTTGTTGGGAGGATCAAGTGGGTTAATTCATGAAGCTCTTCAGGCAGTTCCTGGCATTCAGTAGCTGTTACCTGATACATTTTTTATTGCTGTCATTATCTTCCTACAAGCTATGTCAGCATGTATAAGAAATAAATGTTTAAGAAGTAAATGTATTAGAACCTACACATCCAAGGGAGTTCTTCTTCCTCAGAATGTTCTGTCTTGGAAAATAAGCTTTGATTTTGGTAGTGCTGCCCATGCAGGACATTTTGGGGATGACTCTTGGCGGAAGAATGCCTTCTGGGGCTGTAGCACGGCATTCTTCATATGGTTCCTGCAGTGACCAATTTTCTGTCCTTTGAGGGAATGTGGCTTTGAATTTTTTTTCTTTAAAAAATTTGTCTAAATATAGAAAACATTTGGAATCAAGTAAAAAAAATCTCTTGGTTTAAAAACTTACCTAGAAAGTTTATTCACAAGTATGGTCATTGGGCCAAAATAAGCTGATTTTTTAGTTTTAACTGGCAGATTATTATTTTGGGTCTTTGGCTTTTGGGATTCATAAGGAAGTTTTTATCTACTTCCTGCAGAAGCAACTGCTCCAAATTGGGTTATTTTGACCTCAAAACCCCGTTATCCCTCCTGTCTCCTCTGTAAGTGGAACATCAGCCACACTTTGTTTCAGGGTTCACTTGGCCTGCAGGCCCCAATTCCTACAAGAACTTCTTTTCCCTGCAATCAGTATGATTTGTTTTTTACCTCTACTACATATTTGTTTCTTAGCCCAAACTCTTGTTCTAACGGTTACTAATTTTTTACAACTAGATGTATGTAATGTTAATTATGTAATGTATATATTTACTTATCTTGGCTTTTTGAAATAACTTGATTGCGGGCTGGCCCTTGGGCCTCCTGTGTGGATGTGTTGAAGCATACTGCCTTATGTCCCTGCTGTCCTCTTTCCTTTCCATAATTCCAAGTGATGAGAAAAGCAGCCACATATTTTCCAGTCATTTGTAAGTCAAGTTGCCAGCCTTGCCACATACTCATTTTTTCCAGCTGAGCATATTGTAATGGAAAATCTGTTTGTCTTGACATGTTCATTGCTCTGCACAAAGTCATTGCTTTGTCTCCAAGACAGTTTGTGTGCTAACTTTATTTCCCTGTACTGTCTGGATTGTGGAAGATCAGATGTGGATGCTTAATGTGCCTTGTTAAAATTGGCCCAAGAGCTATCATATAGACACTGTGTGTGTGAGGGAAGCAGGTCCAAGCCTAAACAGAGACAGCATGCTATTGGTCTGAAAAGCAGGTAAGTTGTGTTTTAAAAACAAAGCAAACTGAGAAGACTTCCCTTTTCTTTTGCTTTTTTTTTGCACTTGGCATTACATTAAAATAACCAAAAAAATACTCATGAATGGTTGCTGAAAAACAAAAAAATTAAACAATAATTGAGACTTTTTCAACAGTATTTAATATATATATTGTTTTATGTATGTATGTATGCATATATATATATATATATATATAAAATACAATCTTCATAGGTTGTATATACCTCTCTCGCCCTCTCTTTCTTTGTGTGTGTGTGTGTGTGTGTGCGCATACGTGTGTGTGTATAGCTTCTCTGTTTTCCTACAGACTTTTCTTTATGGCAGTTTGCTTTTTAACCATTGTATTTGGACTCATGTTATTCATAAATTCTCTCTTAACCACTGTTTTCTAAGAGCAAGTATGTATATTTTCTGTTCTAAGCCCAGGTTGGTGACATCATAGAAATTTTAGTTTTACTTCTTTATCTCAATTTTTCAAATATCTCATAATCTGTTTTTAAACAAATGTCTAAGAATAAAATGAGTGGCAACACTTCAAAACAGTGATTTTTAAAAATCACTGTAAACACATATGTGTGTCAGATATTTTTTGAATTTTTAAAAATAATCTTAAGGAGAATAATAAACGTGCTTCCGACCATTTTTTCAGACATAGGACCCGGAAAATTTTGTTTACATATATTTTATGATGTAGAAGTCTTTGAAGAATGAAAAGTGGGAATTACAGAGTATGACTGTGCACTTTCTTTCCCCTCACGAGAAGGTCTAATTTGGTTGCTGGAACTTCAAAGCTATGTGTCTTGAGAATCTGATGCTAGTGGTGGTAGCTTTGGTGGAGGATTTTAAGATGAAAGATTGTGGTTCCAGCCATGGCGATTATAGGTAAAAGAGTGGGACTTGTAGCCTCTTACCCTCTGGATATCAGCATCCTCATCTATTCCCATTAAAACCTGTTGTCAGGAAAGAATAAAACACTCTCCTTGAAGTGGAAATAACTGGCAGAAGTTTTAGTGCCTTCTTCCTGGGAGGTTGTATTTTATTAGAAAAGAAAACTTTGGCTTCAGGAATAAAAATCCTTTTTTTTTTTAAAAAAAAAAAAAGTGTATGAACCCTGCAGTTTGGTTCTAATAGTAACTTCTGGAGGCTCCACCTTGGTTCTCTTGATTAAACTCAAAACAGCCTCCTTTCTTTCCCAAACATCTCCCAGAATGGGTGGCTCAGCCATGGGCCAGCGTTTTTATTCAATTTTCGAGGATCTTGGCCTCATCTCTGGTCTTGTCTCCAAGTAGGGCAACTTAACAACTGCTCTCTGTGGGCTTTGAGTATGGCAAGATGAGCTAGGTATTCGCCATTCACAAAGGAATGGGGCCTTCAGGGAGGGACTTGAGTCATTATGAAGGCAGAGCTGGGGGGTAAAATTAATGCTCCTCGTGTGGATGTTAAGTCACATGATGTGTTATATAGCCAATAAAAGGTGAAATTATCTTGGCATACCATATAAGGCAGTAATGTATAGTACTCCTTAAATATTTTCAGTAGAAGTTTCTGGTTGCTTGAGTTAAGTTGCTTTGAGAGCTAAAAAGTTACAGTAAGTGCTGTAATTTAGAAAACCAGAGATTTGCATGATGACATCTCGACTGGATTAAATCTTCAAGAGTAGAACAGCATAAGTATTATAAAACTTAACAGGAATTGGAAAACAGAAGGTAAAGAATTAGTATTTTGGATCTTACCCTTTTCTGTGCCTGAAACCCCCACATTTTCAAAAGTCCTTTCCTGAGGCCTCCACCCCTGGTTGGTCCTGTTGCCTTGTGGAGTTTCTAATTGAATATGTCTGAAGCACTTCAATCAGAGCTGCATCTTGGTCTCCTTCCATGCTGTCATCTTCTGTATTCTTTCTCAAACAAAGTTTCTGTTGATTCTGCCTCCAAGAAGTATCTCAAATCCACCCTCCTGGCCCAGTCATCTGGGTGACTGCAGTTGCTATTCGTTTTCACTGTGACTCTTTTCCACCCTCTTTATGAAATGCAAATCTATTAATTTTCCCCCTTCCCCTAAAAGCCAAAACAGACAGCAAACAAACCTGCAGCATCTTTCAGTGACCTCTCATTGTCTTAAGTTGAAATCATCATTTCATTACCTCAGTGGCTCACATGACCTGGCAGTTACTCACTAATGCCCAGCCCTCCACGTTCTGCCTCTTCAGTCTAGTCGTGGTGGCTTAGTTTTGGTTTCTCTGACATAGCATTTACTTCTTTTTTTTTTTTTTTTTTTTTTTTTTTTTTTTTTTCAAATTATTGACTTCGATTCTTTCTTCAGTTCCCCCTTAAATCTCATTTTGTCAGAGAAAGCCGTAGGTTAGAAATCACCTTATTTCATGACATTGACCCCCTTGGTAGTAGTCTCTTGGCATATCTCTAGTGGCTGGCATATAGTGGATGCTTATTCATATTTGTTGAGTGAAGGAATGAGAGTAGCGATATTTGTGAGTATTTTAAGTGCTGCTAAATTCTCTGAGAGTTGGCATATCTAGCATGAGATGTGGCACAGATGCCACCATTTTTTTTACCTGCCAGATGAGCCAGTCTGTTAATTACTAATTTATCACCACACCCTTCCCCTGGGCTGGCTTTCTTAGTGCACTCCAGGCAGCTGTTTCTGATCTACTGGTCTGTATGAATTGGCATGTGGCACGAAACCTATTTGACATTTCTAATCTAGCAGAAAATATCACGACCTTCTGGATGTTTAGGTCCTTGTATTGACCTTTAGACATGTTGCATAAATTCTTTATGCCTTAATTTTCATGCCAGTCTGATACAGGTCATCAGATTGTAAGATAAGATAATTCTTTCGTGAAGATTAAGAAATTCTGAAAAATTAGTAGAGCATATTCAAATATGAGGTTGTATAATTATAATCAGTATGTTTTGACATAAGTAATCATCTAGTTTAGCCACTCTCATATGCAGACTAAAATGTAAATTTTATATATACATGAATAAAACTTTTAGTTGTGTAGGCTTATCGTGTCTGTATGTGAGCCTTACAGCAGAGACTCTAATTTTCTTTCATAATTAAGTTGATTTCTTGTTTCCGTTGGACTTTTACTTAATGTTTATTTTGCTAGTGAAAGATCCATTTCAAGGAGATAGAATATAAAGTATCAAGAAGAAGATGCTAGTTTTAAATGTAATTTACTATTATTCTGTGGCATTGCTTCAAAAATCATACCCCTGGATCACCTGTATCAGAAACAGGTAGGGGTGGTTAATTTGCAGGTTCATGCCCCCCAACTTACTGAATCAATCAGACTTTGGGAGGCCCAGAAATCTGCATTTTAAAATGAGCACTTTGCACTTAAAAAAAGCTCCAGAAGTTTGAGAATCAGGTCCCATATAATACTTAGTATATACTATGTCATTAATAAATTTTGAACAGGATCCATAAAAGATGGTTCATTCACTGACCTTTTCAGTCTCACTTGAGCAGGAAGATGTTATCAGAAAACATATCACTGCCAACACTGTGCAATAAAAGGTAATGATACTGATTGTGACTAAGGTTGAAAACAGTCTATGACCTTATTCAACTGGAGCACAGAGGATCAACAAGGGGCATTGTTCCTAGATGGCTTAAACATACTGGCCTTCTGGGAACAATGGCCCTTTGACCATAGCTGACGCAGGCAAAAAGGAACCAGGCAGGGGTCTGATCTCCTCAGTGCAGCAGTGAACTGGTGAGGCCTGTGGTTGAGTCCTCTGGAGAAGCCTGGCAGCTCACCAGGTCTCTCACTGTTCTGCCTTCCCCAGATGCCCACATGGCAAGAACGCTTACCCTAAACAGGAGGACAGGAACAATACCCCTGTTTTGGAAGTTGGCATTGGCAAGGGTGTAGGATGTGCTGCTCACCGAGTTCAGTGCTTTCCTTGTATTAGTCTGTGTAATCAGCTTAAGCAGGGGAAATCCAGGGTGTTGATGAAAAGGCATTTCATGACACACTTTAACCCTGAAATGGACTCTGGGGAAGGTTACAAGTCTCCATCTCCCATTCTTATCAAAACTTACACTACTCTTTTGGATCGCCTTTGACTACTTAATGGTACGTACAGCTTTTACCTTGCAGTTTCATCTCCAGATCAGTATTGTTTTCTGTCATTTCCTGAATGTGAATTCCATCCCACCAAGTAGACACAGAAGTTTTCAGTGGGGAATGGCGTCATCCCTCTCCTTGGTGTTTGGAAATGCATGGGAACATTTTCAGTGGTCACAATGATGGTGATGGGTGTGTATATCAGGATTTAACATCCTGGGGGTGTAGGATGCTAAATGCCTTTCAGTAGTTGGGAGAGGGAGAGTCCCACTCAATGAAGGATTGTTCTGTCCAGAATGCTAAAGGCAGTCCTGATAAGCTCTTTGGGTTTATCTGCATCTTATCCAGTGCCTTATTATTATTTGCTTAGTTTGCATATTTTTAAAGGCAGGATCTCACTCCGTTGTCCAGGCTGGAGTACAGTGGTATAATCACAGATCACTGTTACTTTGAATAGTTGGGCTCAAGCAAGCCTCCTGCCCTAGCCTCCTGAGTAGCAATGCCTTCTTGAGAATTGACCAACTATTTAATACGTAATGGAATTCTTATGGATTAATGGATGCAGTATGAGCTTAGTTACTTGCAGGGTAAATAAACAAATGGTTGAAGCCATCTTCTTAGATGGCTTTCATGCCCTGATAGTGAAGGTGTCACTCTTCTTGAATTCTGCTTTGCAGCCTCATTCTTCCTGATGATACAATATAGAAAAGCACTATGACCTAGGGAATAATCCTGAGCAACTACTGTTCAACTCAGGCAACATTTCTATTTCAAAAAGTACCAGCATGTAGTCCCACTGACACCTTGGTTTCACAAAAAGAAACAGGGTAATGCTAAGTAAATTTAGGGTTAGCGTTATGAAATGGGGTAGAGGGCTGAGTATCCCAACATTTTATCTCTGACACCATCCCAGGTGAGTAGTCTTAACAGTAGGAGGGTTTGAGATTTGGAGGTACAGGCTCCACACTCCCAAACTTTCTGGAGAAAAGGTTACTTTGTCCGTTGATCAGAAAGCTACTGTGTGGGGAAAAAAAAGGCTTTGAACTAAGGATCAAACAAGAGCAGTAGAGGGTACTTGGATGTTCATTGATAGGTATGAGTCATTCACTTAAACATGTTAGAGATATGATGGGTGGATGAAAATTTAGGCATAAGAAAGTCTGAACAGACAGGATGACTTTAGGTCTTATTTTAAAAGATTAAGGTATTACATTAAGCCACATGATTTGTTGAACTGAGTGTGTCCAGTAGATTGTAGTATTTGAGTATCTTGAAAACCAGGTTGTAATTCAACTAACAGTAGAGGCAATAGGAACAGACTGGGAAAATTCAGCCAAAGGAGCCTGAGAGAAATGCAAATGGTGAGATGACTCAGTGGGCTGTTTTCCCTAGAAGGCCTGGGGACTCAACAAGAAGCAATGTATCAACCCTTTGTCTCTGTGAGTCTACTTCTAAGAGTAATTTCTAAGGAAATGATTAGTGATGTGTTCTGAGATTTCACTCCGAGGATGCCTAATGAGCATTGTTTGAGGCTGAACATTGGAAGCAGCCTGGACGATGTCTAAAAGGAGGTTGAATAAATGTAATTTACCTGTATGATAGACTATTGCATAACTTCAACAATGATTATTGCATGTTTTTCATATTTTTCATGTATCAAGAAAACTATGACATAGGACAAAATGTATGAAAAACAGGCTATAATAAACAGATTACGATTTCAATAAAGAAACTTTGTGAATGTGGAGGAGAGACCTGGAAAGGCATTAATCAAAATGTTCACTTGGATTATCTCTGAGTAGTGCAATTCCAGGTAGTATTTCCTACTTAGAGCTTTAGTACTGTACATAAAATGTTTTCTTTATGTAGAATTATTTCTGTAATTAAGCAGTTTAATACAGCAATAAAAACATTATTATTAAAAGATGTCTTAACATTTTACTCCAACTATTTCTGGTAGTTCTAATTATTTAAATTCTCAGTAATTATATATTCCATCATTTAAAATCTAAATATTCCGATAGATTCAATCCTCAAAAGGAAATGAAGTTTTTGTTTGTTGGTCTGTTTGTTTTGGTAGGATCTTGCCCTGTTTATGCAGTGGCACAATCACTGCTTATAGCTTCAATTTTCTGTGCTCAAGTGATCCTCCCACCTCAGCCTCCTGAGTAGCAAGGACTACAGGTGTGCACCACCATTTTTGACTAATTTTTGATTTTTAGTAGAGATGGGATATTGCTGTGTTGACCAAGCTGGTCCCAAACTCTTGGACTTAAGTGATCTTTCCCAAAATGGTAGGATTACAAGCATAAGCACTGTGCCCATCTGGAAAAGAGGATTTTGATTATAAGGAGTGGATATGCATGGGGGAAGAATTTAGATCAATTAAAGGATGTGAAGCAAGAAGGGATATCACTATAGTAAAGAAGAAGAATGTAGAAAAACTAAGTATAATACAGTAATACTAGCTACATTTGTCTAGTTTGAATTTCTGCCTAGGAAATCCCACTGAGGCGTCATGCATTCGTGTCTCTGAGTGGGGTTAGGGCACAGCTATAAAGTCCAGGTTTGGTCCCTCTCCCCCAAAAGTTGTGAATCAGAGGTGTGAGATGATCTGAGACACTAGAGCTGATGTTCAAAAGAGTCAAGTTTCCATCTTAACACCTAGTCCCTGAGGTCATAGAGTGGTATCATTGAATCAGCCCATTAAGAATTTAAGCTTGCTCTAAGGAAATGCTTGCAGCAGCATTTCTCAGAATAAGCTCTGTACGTAGTCATGCTTCATATGAAGAGTTAGGACACAATGAAAAAGACTAGATACTTTTTAAGATTATAGTTACTGTTTTTAATGGAAAAGTTATTTACTTAGCAATGTCTGCATGCCTGCTGCCATGAGCTGGAAACTGTTCTTGTTGCTGTGGATACAAAAACCAAACAAGAAAGGTGTGAAAACACAACTATCATTTTGTTAACTTACTTGGTGTATTTTGCCTATTCTTTTTCTATGTGTACATATTTTATACTTTTAGGACTAAATTTGCATCCTGCTGTCTTCGTTTAAGATCTTAAGCATTTCTGCATGAATATAATTTTTAATGGCTGTGTACTATTCAACTGTGTAGATGTTTCGGTTTTGCAAATTATTTCTCTGTTATTGAACAATTAGATAATTTTGCATTTTAGTAGTGAAAACAGTGATACAAATTTTATCCTCATTTCTAATTATTTCCTTAAGATAGATTCAAACTGGAATTGTGTCAAACAGTGTGGACATGTTTAAGGCTCCTGTTGCATAATGATTCCCTGTGTAGAGAAGCATTCATCTCATTTTATCATCACTAGCACTGAATATTTTAAAGTGTCGATTTAATAAGAAATATTTCATTGGTTCAATTTAAATTCCTTTGAATAATAGGTGACATTGAGCCAATGTCCACAATGTCCATTTGTTACACTATTTTTAATGTGCCCAGTACTATATTTTAACTTCCTTTTAGTCATGCAAATGATAGATGAGTACATCTCAAAAGACTTTGACGCTATACAGACAAATCCCTCTTTGACTGTCTTCTCTTTCTTTCCCTTTCCATCCCTACAGGTAGCCACTTTTATCAGTTGAGTGTATCTTCACAGACCTTTTGCTATACTTAAATGTGTGTGTAGATAGATAGATACATAGATGCACAGTTTTATTGGGCTTTAAAAACTCATATTCTATATATTTTGGGGATAAAATTTATGGTTTTTAACTTTCCTTATTTTTTCTCCTTGAGATTTGGTCTTACTGTGTAGCCCAGGCTGGATTGGAACTCCTGGGCTCAAGTGATCCTTCTGCTTTAGCCTCCCAAGTAGCTGGGATTATAGGGATGTGCCACCACACCCAGCTTCCTTTTTTGTTTTTAACTGGTGCAGAGGATATCATATGTACCATGGTTCATTTAACCAGGTGTTCATTAACCATTTCTGTTTTTCTTATGTAATTTACATATGTGTGAGTATATAAATTACATATATATATATATCTTTTATCTTTTTTTCTATTTAAGGCTTAGTGTTTTCCTTATATAGATTTATACATGTTCTCTTTTATGATAGTAAATTACTATTTATTATTTCCTTAATTATGTTCAGGAAATAATAGTAATTTACTATCATAAAAGAGAACATGTATAAATCTATATAAGGAAAACACTAAGCCTTAAATAGAAAAAAAGATAAAAGATATATATATATATCTTTTAAGAAAAATGTGTGTGTTCACTTACAAATAACATAATTAAGAAAAATGTGACATACACAAGTCTATAAACGTAATTCACCACATAAACAGAACCAAAGACAAAAACCACATGATTATCTCAATTGATGCAGAGAAGGCCTTTGACAAAATTCAACAGCCCTTTATGCTAAAAACCCTCAACAAGCTAGGTATTGACGGAATGTATCTCAAAATAATAAAAGCTATTTATGACAAACCAACAGCCAATATCATACTGAATGGGCAAAAACTGGAAGCATTCCCCTTGAAATCTGGCACTAGATAAGGATGCCCTCTCTCACCACTCCTATTCAATATACTACTAGAAGTTCTAGCCAGAGCAATCAGGCAAGAAAAAGAAATAAAGGGTATTCAAATAGGAAAGGAGGAAGTCAAATTCTCTCTATTTGCAGACGACATGATTGTATATCTGGAAGACCCCATCATCTCAGCCCCAAATCTTCTGAAACTGATGAGCAACTTCAGCAAAGTCTCAGGATACAAAATCAATGTGCAAAAATCACATGCATTCCTATACACCAATAACAGGCTTAACGAGAGCCAAATCAAGAACAAACTTCCATTCACAATTGCCACAAAGAGAATAAAATAGCTAGGAATACAACTAACAAGGAACGTAAAGGACCTCTTCAAGGAGAACTACAAGCCACTGCTCAACGAAATAAGAGAGGACACAAACAGATGGAGAAAAATTCCATGTTCATGGTTAGGAAGAATCAATATCGTGAAAATGGCCATACTGCCCAAAGTAATTCACAGATTCAATGCTATGCCCATCAAGCTACCAATAACCTTCTTCACAGAACTGGAAAAAACCACCATAAACTTCATATGGAACCAAAAGAGAGCCCGCATAGCCAAGTCAATTCTAAGCAAAAAGAACAAAGCGGGAGGCATCACACTACCGGACTTCAAACTATACTACAAGGCTACAGTAATCAAAACAGCATGGTACTGGTACCAAAACAGAGATATAAACCAATGGAACAGAACAGAGGTCTCAGAGGCAACACAGCATATCTACAATGATCTGATCTTTGACAAACCAGACAGAAACAAGCAATGGGGAAAGGATTCCCTGTTTAATAAATGGTGTTGGGAAAACTGGCTAGCCATGTGCAGAAAGCAGAAACTGGACCCCTTCCTGACACCTTACACTAAAATTAACTCCAGATGGATTAAAGACTTAAACATAAGACCTAACACCATAAAAACCCTAGAAGAAAATCTAGGCAAAACCATTCAGGACATAGGTGTAGGCAAGGACTTCATGACCAAAACACCAAAAGCATTGACAACAAAAGCCAAAATAGACAAATGGGACCTAATCAAACTCCACAGCTTCTGCACAGCAAAAGAAATAGTCATTAGAGTGAATTGGCAACCAACAGAATGGGAAAAATTTTTTGCTGTTTACCCATCTGACAAAGGGCGGATATCCAGAATTTACAAAGAACTAAAATAGATGTACAAGAAAAAAACTAACAAGCCCATTCAAAAGTGGGCAAAGGTATGAACAGATACTTTACAAAAGAAGACATACATGAGGCCAACAAACATATGAAAAAATGCCCATCATCACTGGTTGTCAGAGAAATGCAAATCAAAACTACATTGAGATACCATCTCACGCCAGTTAGAATGGCCATCATTAAAAAATCTGGAGACAACAGATGCTGGAGAGGATGTGGAGAAATAGGAACACTTTTACACTGTTGGTGGGAGTGTAAATTAGTTCAACCATTGTGGAAGACAGTGTGGCCATTCCTCAAGGACCTAGAAATAGAAATTCCATTTGACCCAGCAATCCCATTACTGGGTATATATCCAAAGAATTATAAATCATTCTACTATAAGGACACGTGAACATGAATGTTCATTGCAGCACTGTTTACAATAGCAAAAACCTGGAACCAACTGAAATGCCCATCGATGATAGACTGGACAGGGAAAGTGTGGCACATATACACCATGGAATATTATGCAGCCATCAAAAACGATGAGTTTGTGTCCTTTGTAGGGACATGGATGAACCTGGAAACCATCATTCTCAGCAAACTGACAGAAGAGCAGAAGATCAAACACCGCACGTTCTCACTCATAGGTGGGTGTTGAACAGTAAGAACACATGGACACAGGGAGGGGAGCACTACACACTGGGGTCAGTTAGGGGGAAAGAGGGGAGGGACGGTGGGGGGTGGGGAGCTGGGGAGAGAGAGCAAGGGGAGAGATGCCAGAGGTAGGTGATGGGGAGGAAGGCAGCAAATCACACTGCCACGCGTGTACCTATGCAACAATCTTGCATGATCTTCACCTGTACCCCAAAACCTAAAATGCAATGAAATAAATAAATGGGAAAAAAAAGAAAAATGTGTGTGTTCACTTACAAATAACAACCTTTAAAAGGTTCTGAAGAGATAAAGCAAAACAACCTATGTTAGCAATTGATGATTC
The DNA here is from genome assembly GCF_009761245.1 of Sapajus apella. Lineage (NCBI taxonomy): Eukaryota > Metazoa > Chordata > Mammalia > Primates > Cebidae > Sapajus > Sapajus apella. Next base: position 8,281,604 of record NW_022436998.1, read on the forward strand.
AAATAATGTTGGAGAAAAAAGGTCTGAAGTTTCCTATTTCTCATTTTCAAATTCCTATGTTAAAGCTGATCTGATTATCAAACATTTGTTCACTGACCTTTCAGAGTTTTAAGCTGTGCTTCTCAACTTACCAATATTCAAGAGTACTTTTGATTCATTGTGCTGACAACCAGAGCAAAGGAAGGACTGTTATATTAAAGTAAAAAAAGAAAAATTCATCTTAACAGTATTAAGGGGAAAAAAACTACTTTAATCCTGACCTTTGCCAATTCCATCACAAGAAAAGTAAACTTAAATAAGAGAATTTCTTGGAGGAAATTCTCTCCCTACTTATTTTTCACCATCTTTGTCAAAGATTACAGTGAGATTGCAATACTTGTATAATAGTGTTTCTGTTTTTAGAAAAGTTATATGGAAACATTAGTCTCCTCAAAATAGTATTTTAGAATATTCTGTTTTTACCCTACATTAGCTCAGCATTTTTTTCATAAAGATCAATGTCTAATTTTTTGGATTTATGTGGTACCTGTCTTCGTTTATTTGTGAGCATGTTGTGTTTGCCCCACCAGATTCGGAGCTCTCAGAGTTCATGCCTTACTGTGACTGTTTCTGGCACCTAACTCAGCACTTGGTGCTTGGTAGCTGCACTTGGTGGATTGATTATGTGAACTGAAATAATCACACATTCAAAGAAATCAGTTATCAGTCTCTTCAACAGTCATAGCAAGTCTGGGAAATCCAAACCTGATCCAAGTAGCAATAAAAAAAGATGCCCATAATCCTAGCACTTTGGGAGGCCAAGGTGGGTGGATCACCTGAGGACAGGAGTTTGAGACTAGCCTGACCAATATGGAGAAATCCTGTCTTGACTAAAAATACAAAATTAGCCAGGCATGGTGGTGCATGCCTGTAGTCTCAGCTACTTGGGAGGCTGAGGCAGGAGAATCACTTGAACCTGGGAGGTGGAGGTTGCAGTGAGCTGAGATCATGCCACTGCACTCCAGCCTGGGCAATAACAGCAAAACTGTCTCAAAAAAAAAAAAAAAAAAAAAAAAAAAAAAAAAAAAAAAAAAAAAAAGAAAGATAGACTGCTTTATCTAGGGCTAAAGACATAAAAACTACCTTCCAAATCATGAATTTTGGGGAAGATTGTATAGGAAACTCATAAATCAAAGTCTTTTAGCAATTTTAGAGCTTTAAGAAAAATAATTTGACTTGGTGAAAGGTTTAACAACAGCAGTCTTCACTTAATGTCATTGATAGGTTCTTGAAAACTGTCATTCTTAAGTGAAAGAACGTGTTAAGAAACCAATTTTCTCATGGGCTAATTGGTGTAAACAAGAGTTAAGTTCCTGTGGCATATTTCTGACCACAAAAACATCACCAAACTTCTAAATAAGGACCAAAACACTTCTAATATTAAACACTGAAATGGATGTTAGCTATATATATACTTAAGAAAGATTAATAAAAACAAGTAAGATAATTATTTATCCAGTTATTCTAGTTCAGGGTCTTGGGTGGGAGAGCCTATCCCAGCAGCTCAGGGAACAAGGTGGGAACCCATTCTGGACAGGACACCGTCCCATCACAGGGCATACTCACACACACCCACACTCATTCAGACTGGGACCATGGAGACAACCTAATGGACACATCTCTAAAAACTGGATAAGAAACCAGAGTACCTGAGAAAACCCATGTAGACATGAGAAGAACATGTAGTCTCCACACAGACAGTTACCCTGACCAGGAACCATTTTTTTTTCTCATCAGTGTTATAACAAAATAAAGTTGAATGAAACAATGTTATTCAACGTCCTTCTGTATACATATAAATGTAAATAATCGGTCCTAAGCCAGAATTTGGTCTCAGAATCTGGATTGCAATCCTGGCTCTACCACTTGCATGTTGATAACTGACCATTCTCTCTGAACTTTTATCTGTAAAATGAAATTAGTGCCTGCCTTATCATACTATTGCTAGGATTAAAGCTCTCTGGCATATCCCAAATTCTTAGTAGGTGGAGATGGTGGTATCGGTATAGGTAGTATACCTTCCAAGCATGCATTCAAGCAGTGGGCAGGTAGGGAAAGTGGGTAACTATGTAGCAGACAGGAGGAAGAAGTTGAGACTATTGGATAGGATGCATGGATCCAACCCCATTGGAGGGCAGGTGGAGTGGGCAGATAAAGAGCTAGGCCTTAATGTGAATGACATTGTGGGGACTCAAAAAGACTTTTGTCACGTGTAGTGCAGTGGCTAGCTCTTGCCTCTGGTTCAATACTAACAGACCTGTGGAGCACCAGTTTGGGGATGATTGTGTACCAAACCCTTGCATCATGATGAACAATGTGCTCTAAGTCACTTTGAAATGAATAGGATGCACAAAGGAAAGGGAATTTATTAAAAAAAAAAATAAGTAAACAAAGTGTGGCACTTCCCCAAACAAATAGACTAGCTTTTTACTATTAAGAAAAGTAAAAGCTGAGGAGAGAGTAAGATACTAACAGGTAGTCTGTGCACATGTGTTCCTTTTAAAATATGAAACCTATGAGCACACATGGGTGATAAAGGGATTTTCACTGATAATAAGCTTCAGATCAATCTGAAGCTTCAAATCAGGTGGTGGGGCTGAGATATAGATGGTGCCTGCCCTAGCTAAGTGAGATGACAACTTTCTGAATAGTGAAGTAGTTGTTGAATTTTCAGAAAACCTTTTTCTGTTGTTTCTGGGATTCTCCTGTATAAAAGACCACATACAAATGGTTTTCCTAGAAGGTCCTGTGTTAGGGACCATCCTCTTTGTGAAATCTCCCTTCTCAATATGTTTTCAGTCATCTTGTCTAGTACTTTTTAAACTTGAAATAAGAAAAATGTGTTTATTTCTACATTTTCAGTGCCTCCCTTTCCAATATACTTTTCCCTGAGGCACACTTTCGTATTATCCTCATAGCTTTTTAGTGAAAATAAAATAAACTACACTACATTTGCAAGTGTTATATAAACTATTGTTTAAAAAGAGGATTCTACCAGCCTGGCCAACATGTTGAAATCCCGTCTCTACTAAAAATACAAAAAATTAGCTGAGCGCAGTGGCATGTGCCTGTAATCCCAGCTACTTGGGAGGCTGAGGCAGGAGGATCGCTTGGAGCCCAGGAATTCAAGCCTACAGTGAGCTATAATGGTGCTAACTGCACTACAGCCTGGGTGACAGAGTAGGACCCTGTCTCTAAATAAAGAAGATTCCGCTTCTCAGTACTTAGGGAGAAAGCCCTTTTATATGTTTTCCTTTGATTAGAATTATGTGGCCTGCCCATTTCCCTTTCTGTCCTATCAGAAATTTAGAAGTGACTTTATTGTTCAGTCACAGTGAAGCATTATCAAGTAAATTTTTGATTGTGTAATGAAATGAACTGCTAATGATGGTGTTAGAAAATTTTAGAAAAACTATCCATTTGTCTGTGTCTTTAAGATTTTTGGATAGAAAAGCACATACAATTTAATTGACTATAAGAAGGCCAGGAATTGTGGAGGAAACACTAGGGCCAAAAAACTCTGATGAAGCTTATCTAAAATAATCAAGTTATATGTTAACAGGGTGGCTGATTCTTAGTTTGTGTAAACTTCTTATTTAAGGCAATATGCAGGTTTTCAGGGAATGGGATGATGATTGAGAAACACAGTGGCTATTTAGGAATATTTAGGACTGTGCAGCTTTTTCTCTTTAAAGGAAATAATGAAGGTTGGACAAGGAAATTGCAAGAACATTGGAGGAACGAAAACTCCTTTATGGTGTGGGATTGAAATGTAAGCAGGGTTAGTCATTCCCTCCTCTGGGTCCTCTAGTACGAGGTTCTCCTTTGCCAAAAGCACCAATTGTATGGTACATTATGGTAATTATTTGTTTAGAGTCTGTCTCTCCATTCAACCATAGTTGGCCCAGCCTTGCTTTTCTTTATTTTTGCTGTGTCAAGCACAATGCTAGCAGTATATTTTTGCATATATGATTCATATTTATGAAATAGTCAATTAGAAGGCATTTTTTAGACCTGTAAGTATTTTATAATATTGGTAAATATTTTGAATAGTCAATGGGAATAGGAAGGCATTTTTCACCCCCAAAGTGTAAGATGTGCTCATTTAAAAAAAATTCAGAAAATCAAACCTCCTGCAATTCCACATTTTTGTAACTATAAAGTCACAAAGAGCAGTTTAATAATAAGTAATCCTTCTCAGGCAGCCACTCACACCTTTCTCCTCTGCATTTTGTATTGTGGCTGAGTGTGAACATCCATCCATGTTTATTGAAGGCCTAAGTTTACCTGACATTGTGCTGTGGTAAGGATACAGTGGTCAACAAAACATGGACTCTGCCCTTTCAGGGATGGCAATTATAGCCTGCAAGTATTAGAGGCAGACTGGAGTCTTAGAATTTACACAGTAGCTTTCTTGCTGCCTTCTTTTTTCTTGAGAACAGGTGACACATAGAAAACCATAAACAAAAATGTTTACAAGTAATTGATTTGAACATTGGTGGTAAGGATGTTCTGCTATCAACAAAATTATAAATGAATCTTTAGCTTTACCTTTTCCTTCTGTATCCACACTTACCTGAAAAACATACCCTGTCTAATGCCATTGAGGTTCCTTTGTTTTCCCTGTGTTCTAGCTGTGGGAACCAATGTGTTGCTGTGGAAATATAGTCACTTTCGGATAGCTATGGCAATTTGTGAATTATCCATCTCTGAAAATGTTTCCAAGGGACATTCTGACTAAACTGGATGACGGAATGAGATTTCTAGTACAGCTAGTGCTCAACTTATGACCACGATTCGTTCCGACAGACCGGCCGTAACACGACTTGGTCATAAGTTGAGTAGGCTATATGTACAGTACTGTGAAATGATGTTATAAAAATCTTTAAGTCATATTTTATCATAATTTTCTTTCATTATTGTTATATATCATAATTTCCTTTGTTCATTTTATGCCATTTGTATCATCTCTACACCATTTTGTTTCTTATTTTTACATTCGTCAGGCTTAAGTAAAACGCTGTATTATCAGTACAACTGGTTTAATATTTGCAAAACATACAAAATTACAAAATACAAGTGCATACAAACATACAAAATACAGGTGTAAAAAATACCATAGGAAATATTTTCCCAATAGCAAAACATATCAAAATATATAAACATGTACAAAACATTTTATTGGCCGCTGGTGCTTGGCTGCGGATCGTTGATGTCGTCATCTGAGGCAGCAGTTGGGGTTACTGGAGCTCATGTTTTCATAAACATGGTGAGCTTTGTCTGGATTGTATGTTTCTTTTTTTCTTCATAAATTTAACGATACGGACGAAACACATCGTGGGCCATCCGTTCAATCCTTGCAAATCGTTTGATATTTGGGTCCATTGCTTCAAAATGTATAAGAAGTTTACTCAGTAAAGATAAACCGTCTGATAATCCCTTAGTGGTGAACTTTCTTTCTGGCTCCTCCTCTTCTTTCTCTGCTTCTCGTCTTTCTTCTTCCACCACTCTTTCTTCTTCCAGTTTGATTAGCTCTTCATTTGTAAGTTCTCTGGATTCTTTGTCTAGCAACTCTTCGACATCTTCCATTTCACACTCCAAAGAAAGGTCTTTAGCGAGTTTTACTATTTTTTCCCGAAGTGTTTCAAGTTCATGTTCGCTGTCAAATCTGTCAAAATCATTAACATAGCACTTAACACAATTTTTCCAGATGCCATTCATGCACTTTGTCATCACAGCCTCCCAGGTGGTAGCGATATTCTTGATACACATCAAAATGTTGTAGTGTTTCCAAAAATCTTGCAATGTTAGTTCTGAGTCAGCATCTAGGGTGGATATTGCTTGAGCAAAGGTGGTTCGGAGATAGTTGGCCTTTAATGTAGCAATTGAACCTTGGTCCATAGGCTGGATGAGTGGAGTCGTGTTTGGTGGAAGAAAAACAAATTTTACATCTGGAAGGAGATAGCCTAGATGTGGTGGGTGTCCAGGCGCATTATCGAGTAGCAATAAAATCTTGAAAGGAATATCTTTCTCCAAACAATATTCTCGAACTTGAGGAATAAAACAGTTCATAAAACAGTCTTCAAACGATCCTTGTGTCATCCATGCTTTGAGAACGAAAGTAGATGGGCAGTGTGTGCTTGTTAACATTCTTGAACGCACGCGGGTTGTCTGAGTGATAAATTAAGAACGGCTTCAGCTTAAACCCTGCGATGTTCCCACCAAGCAGCAGAGTTAGCCTATCCTTAAATGCTTTAAGTCCCGGCATGCTTTTGGCCTCTTTGTGAATATAAGTGCGTGCTGGCATCCGTTCCCAAAATAATCCAGTTTCATCAACATTGAAAATCTGTTCTGCTAGATATTCCTCATCTGTAATTAATTCAGCCAGACTATCAACAAACTTACGTGCTCGTTCCTCATCCGCACTCGCTGCTTCTCCAGTCACTTGAACGCTATGCATTTGGAATCTTTTCTTGAATCTCTGGAACCAGCCAGTGCTTGCTACAAATTCTTGACTGTAATCTTCTCCAGCATGCTCCTTCAGAGTCTGAAATAGACTTCTCGCCTTCATCTGCACATTAAAAAGACTTAATGGTGTCCGTTTTTGAATTTGATCTTCCATCCAAATATATAGCAGTTTCTCCATTTCATGGATGGGCCCGCTTCATTGCTTTGTTATAACTGTTGATCGTATGGGTGCAGAACCTTTCACAGCTTCACGAATTCTTTCTTATCTTTCAAAATCATCGACACAGTAGAATGTGATAGCTTCATGTCACATGCGATCACATTCACTTTCTTTCCTTCTTTGTACTGCTTAATTACCTTCATTTTCGTGTCGAGATTGATGGCCTTTCTTTCCTTCTTGGCAGGCTGAGGTGTATACAAAGACAATTTCCTCTTGGTAGACATCTTGGGAGGGGTTTGATGAAAAATATCCCAGACACAAAACACAAATTACTGTACCGAGTCTGGGATAACAGTTGAAATGGTGCACGTGGAGACGGTAGTGCTGCCGGAAGCTGGTCTGCACTGTCGTACGCCCAGCTGGGCAACGTTTGCACTGCTAGATGCGGAGAAGTCATGCCTAGCGATTGTGGTCGTAAAGTCGAATGGTCGTAAGTTGCATAGGTCGTAAGTCGATCAATACCTGTAGTATGTCACTTTGCCTGGTGGCATACCATGACCGCCCAGTCAGTGATTTAGACTGCTTCTTCTTCTTTTTTTTTTTTTTTTTTTTTTTTGGAAACAGGTCTTGCCCCGTTGCAATCATGGCTCATTGCAGCCTCAACCTCCTGGGCTCAAGCAATTCTCTCACATCAGCCTGGCTAGCTTTAATTTTTTTTTTACATACAGACACAGGTCTTCCTATGTTGCCCAGGCTGGTCTGGAGCTCTTGGGCTCAAGCGATCCTTTCACCTTGGCTTCCCAAAGTTACAGGTGTGAGCCACTACCCAGCCTAGGCTTCTTGAAAGCACAGTATGCATAATGGGGATTTAGAGATGGATAATATTGGAATGTTGGTCATTGAAATCCTGATTGGTGCCAAGGAAATGCTTTGTGGAATGGCTATGTTTCTGACTGCTTCACTGATTAAGTCTTTTGGTTTTAAGCAATAGACTCTGTTGTTTATTGGTAGTGTGACCTGGAGTCAATTATTTAACCTTTGAGAGGCTCAGAATCCTCATCTGTAAAACCAGGATCATTTGATAAACGCTTGAGTGTTTTTTTTTCATATTTTTAAAAATTGTGTGTTAGGTTCTGGGGTATATGTGCGGATCATGCAGGATTGTTGCATAAGTATATACATGGCAATGTGGTTTGCTGTCTCCATCCCCTTATTAACTATATCTGGCGTTTCTCCCCAGGTTATCCCTCCCCAACCTCCCTAACCCCCACTGATCCTTCCCTAGTCCCCCACAATAGACCCAAGTATGTGATGCTCCCCTCCCTGTATCCATGTGTTCTTGTTCACCACCTGCTTATGAGTGAGAACATGCAATGTTTGATTTTCTGTTCTTGTGTCAGTTTGCTGAGAATGATGGTTTCTAGATTCATCCATGTCCCTGCAAAGGACATGAACTCATCATTTTTTATGGTTGCATAGTATTCCATAGTGTATATGTGCCGCATTTTCCCTGTCCAGCCAATCATTGATGGGCATTTGTTTGGTTCCAGGTCTTTGCTATTATAAACAGTGCCACAATGAACATATGTGTGCATGTGCCTTTATAATAGAATGATTTTTGATCCTTTGGATATATACCCAGTAATGGGATTGCTGGGTCAAATGGAATTTCTATTTCTAGGTTCTTGAGGAATGGCCACACTGTCTTCCACAATGGTTGAACTAATTTACACTCCTACCAACAGTGTAAAAGTGTTCCTGTTTCTCCACATCCTCTCCAGCATCTGTTGTCTTCAGAATTTTTAATGATCACCATTCTTTTTTTTTTTCCCATTTATTTATTTTATTGCATTTTAGGTTTTGGGGTACATGTGAAGAACATTCAAAATTGTTGCATAGGAACACACATGGCAGTGTGATTTGCTGCCTTCCTCCCCATCACCTACATCTGGCATTTCTCCCCTTGCTATCTCTCCCCAGCTTCCCACCCCCCACCCTCCCTCCCCTATTTCCCCCCAACTGACCCGTGTGTAGTGCTCCCCTCCCTGTGTCCATGTGTTCTCATTGTTCAACACCCGCCTATGAGTGAGAACATGCAGTGTTTGATCTTCTGCTCTTCTGTCAGTTTGCTGAGAATGATGGTTTCTCAATGTGGTTTTGATTTTCATTTCTCTAATGACCACTGATGATGAGCATTTTTTCATATGTTTGTTGGCCTCATATATGTCTTTTGAAAAGTGTCTGTTCATGTCCTTCACCCACTTTTGAATGGGTTTGTGTTTTTCTTTCTAAATCTGTTTTAGTTATTTGTAGATTCTGGATATTAGCCCTTTGTCAGATGGGTAGATTGCAAAATTTTTTTCCCATTCTGTTGGTTGCCAGTTCACTCTAATGATGGTTTATTTTGCTGTATGGAAGCTCTGTAGTTTAATTAGATCCTGTTTATCTATTTTGGCTTTTGTTGCCAAATCTTTTGGTGTTTAGTCATGAAGTCATTGCCTATGTCTATGTCCTGAATGGTTTTGCCTAGGTTTTCTTCTAGGGTTTTTATGGTGTTAGGTCTTATGTTTAATTCTTTAATCCATCTGGAGTTAATTAGTGTAAGGTGTCAGGAAGGGGTTCAGTTTCTGTTTTCTGCACATGGCTAGCCAGTTATCCTAACACCATTTATTAAACAGGGAATCCTTTCCCCATTGCTTGTTTTTGTCAGGTTTGTCAAAGATCAGATGGTTGTAGATGTGTGTGGTGTTGCCTCCGAGGCCTCTGTTCTGTTCCATTGGTCTATATTTCTGTTTTGGTATCAGTACCATGCTGTTTTGATTACTGTAGCCTTGTAGTATAGTTTGAAGTCAGGTAGCATGATGTCTTCATCTTTGTTCTTTTTGCTTAGGATTATCTTGGCAATGTGGGTTCCCTTTTGGTTCCATATGAAGTTTAAGGTGGTTTTTTCCAGTTCTGTGAAGAGGGTCTTAGGTGGCTTGATGGGGATAGTGTTGAATTGATAAATTACTTTGGGCAGTATGGCCAGTTTCACAATATTGATTCTTCCTAACCATGAGCATGGAATGTTTTTCCATCTGTTTGTGTCCTCTCTTACCTCCTTGAGCAGTGGTTCATAGTTCTCCTTGAAGAGGTCCATTACGTCCTTTGTTAGTTGTATTCCTAGGTATTTTATTCTCTCTGTAGCAATTGTGAAGGGGAGTTTGCTCATGATTTGGCCCCCTTTTAGTTTGTTATTTGTGTATAGGAATGCTTGTGATTTCTGCACATTGTTTTTGTATCCTAAGACTTTGCTGAAGTTGCTTATCATTTTAAGGATATTTTGGGCTGAGGTGATGGGGTGTTCTAAATACATGATCATGTCATCTGCAAATAGAGACAATTTGACTTCCTCTTTTCCTAATTTAATACCCTTTATTTCTTTTTTTTTTTTACCTACTTGCTTTGTTTAGGACTTCCAATACTATATTGAATAGGAGTGGTGACAGAGGGCATCCTTGTCTAGAGCCAGATTTCAAAGGGAATGCTTCCAGTTTTTGCCCATTCAGTATGATATTGGCTGTGGGTTTGTCATAAATAGCTTTTATTATTTTGATATATGTTCCTTTGATACCTAGTTTATTGAGAGTTTTTAGCATAAAAGGCTGTTGAATTTTGTCGAAGTCCTTCTCTCCATCTTTTCAGATAATCGTGGTTTTTGTATTTGGTTCTGTTTATGTGGTGGATTACATTTATAGACTTGCATATGTTGAACCAGCCTTGCATGCCCAGGATGAAGCCTATTTGATCATGGTGGATAAGCTTTTTGATGTGCTGTTGCAATCAGTTTGCCAGTATTTTATTGAAGATTTTTGCATCTATGTTCATCATGGATATTGGCCTGAAGTTTTCTTTTTTTGTTGAGTCTTTGCCAGATTTTGGTATCAGGATGATGTTGGTCTCATAAAATGATTTGGGAAGGATTCCCTCTTTTTGTATTGTCTGGAATAGTTTCAGAAGGAGTGGTCAGCTCCTCTTTGTACCTCTGGTAGAATTCAGCTGTGAACCCCTCTGGACCTGGGCTTTTTTTGGTTGGTAGGCTATTAATTGCTGTCTCAACTTCAGCCCTTGTTATTGGTCTATTCAGGGTTTTAACTTCTTCCTAGTTTAGTCTTGGGAGGGTGCAAGTGTCCAGGAATTTATCCATTTCTTCCAGGTTTACTGGCTTATGTGCATAGAGTTGTTTATAGTAATTTTTAATGGTAGTTTGTATTTCTGTGGAATCAGTGGTGATGTCCCCTTTATTGTTTTTTATTGCTCCTATTTGATTCTTCTCTTATTAATCTGTCTAGTGGTCTGTCTAATTTGTTGATCTTTTCAAAAAACGAGCTCCTGGATTTACTGATTTTTTGAAGGATTTTTTTGCATCTCTATCTCCTTCAGTTCTGCTCTGATCTTAGTTAATTTTTGTTTTCTGCTAGCTTTTGAGTTTTTTTGGTTTCTCGCTCCTCTGGCTCTTTCAATTTTAATAATAGGGTGTTGATTTTAGATCTTTCAGGCTTCTCATGTGGGCATTTATTGCTATACATTTTCCTCTAGACACTGCTTTAAATGTGTCCCAGAGATTCTGGTACATTGTGTCTTCGTTCTCATTGGTTTTGAAGAACATATTTATTTCTGCCTTCATTTCATTGTTGATCCAGTCAACATTCAAGAGCCAGTTGTTCAGTTTCCATGAAATTGGGCAGTTCTGAGTTGGTTTCTTAATCCTGAGTTTTAACATGATTGCACTGTGGTCTGAGAGACTGTTTGTTATGATTTCCGTTCTTTTGCATTTGCTGAGGAGTGATGTACTTCTGATTATGTGGTCAATTTTAGAGTGGATGTGATGTGGTGCTGAGAAGAATGTATATTCTCTGGATTTGGGGTGGAGAGTTCTGTAGATGTCTATTAGGTTTGGTTGGTCCAGATCTGAGTTCAAGTTCTGGATATCCTTGTTAATTTTCTGTCTTATTGATCTGTCTAATATTGACAGTGGAGTGTTAAAGTCTCCTGCTATTATTGTGTGGGAGTCTAAGTCTCTTTGTAGGTTGTTAAGAACTTACTTTATGTATCTGGGTGCTCCTGTATTGAGTGTGTATATATTTAGGGTTGTTAGCTCTTCATTTTGCATTGATCCTTTTACCATTATGTAATGCCTTTCTTTGTCTCTTTTGATTTTTGTTGGTTTAAAGTCTATTTTATCAGAGACTAGGATTGCATCTCTCCATTTGCTTGATAAATCTTCCTTCATCCGTTTATTTTGTTCCCATGTGTGTATTTGCACGCGAGATTGGTTTCCTGAATACAGCACATGGAAGGGTTTTGACTTTTTATCCAATTTGCCAGTCTGTGCCTTTTGATTGGGGCATTTAGCCCATTTACATTTAAGGTTAATATTGTTATGTGTGAATTTGATCTTGCCATTTTGATGCTAGCTGCTTGTTTTGCCATTAGTTGATGCAGTTTCTTCATTGTGTTGATGGTCTTTACCATTTGGTACGTTTTTTGAGTGGCTGATATTGGTGATTCCTTTCTATGTTTAGTGCTTCTTTCAGGAGCTCTTGAAAGACAGGCCTGGTGGTGATGAAATCTCTCAGCAATTGCTTGTTCATTAAGGATTTTATTTCTCCTTCACTTATGAAGCTTAGTTTGGCTGGATATGAAAATCTGGGTTGAAAGTTCTTGTCTTTAAGGATGTTGAATATTGGCCCCCACTCTCTTCTGGCTTGTAGGGTTTCTGCTAAGAGATCGGCTGTGAGTCTGATGGGCTTCTCTTTGTGGGTAACCCGACCTTTCTCTCTGGCTGCCCTTAGCATTTTTTTCCTTCATTTCAACCCTGGCGAATTTGACTATTATGTGCCTTGGGGTTGCTCTTTTTGAGGAATATCTTTGTGGTGTTCTCTGTATTTCCTGGACTTGAATGTTGGCCTGCCTTGCTAGGTTGGGGACGTTCTCCTGGATAATAACCTGAAGAGTGTTTTCCAGATTGGACTGATTCTCTCTGACACATTCAGGTACACCTATCAAATGTAGATTAGGTCTTTTCACATAATCCTGTATTTCGTGGAGGCTTTGTTCATTCCTTTTCACTCCTCTTTCTCTAATCTTGCCTTCTCATTTTATTTCATTTAGTTGATCTTCAATCTCTGATATCCGTTCTTCTGCTTGGTCGATTCGGCTATTGAAACTTGTATATGCCTTCCAAAGTTCTCGTGTTATGTTTTTCAGGTCCATCAAGTTGTTTATATTCTTCGTTAAGCTGTTTGTTTGTTAATATTTCGTCTAACCTTTTTTCAAGGTTCTTAGTTTCTTTGCATTGGGTTAGAACATGTTCTTTTAGCTCAGAAAAGTTTGTTATTACCCACCTTCTGAAGCCTGTTTCTCTTAGTTCATAAGACTGATTCTCTATGCAGCTTTTTTCCCTTGCTGGTGAGGAGTTGTGATTCCTTGGAGGAGGAGAAGTGTTCTGGTATTGGGTGTTTTCATCTTTTTTGTGCTGGTTTCTTCCCATCTTTGTGGATTTATCTACCTGTGGTCTTTGTAGTTGGTGACTTTCAGATCGGGTCTCTGAGTGGACATCTTTTTTGTTGATGCTGAAGTTATTTCTTTCTGTTTTTTAGTTTTCCTTCTAACAATCAGGCCCCTCTGCTGTAGGTCTGCTGGAGGTCCACTCCAGACCCTGCTTGCCTGCAGATCACCTGCGGCCACTGCAGAACAGTAAGGGTTGCTGCCAGTTCCTTCTTCTGTTATCTTCATCCCAGAAGGGTACCCACCAGATGTCAGCCTGAGCTCACCTTTATGAGGTGCCTCTTTGGATATACTGGGGTCAGGGAGCTGCTTGAGGAGACAGTCTGTTCCTCATAGGAGCTCAAGTGCTGATCTGGGAGCTCTGTTGTTCCATTCAGAGCTGCTGGGCAGCTATGTTTATGTCTGCTGTAGGGGAACTCATAATTGCCTTTTTTCCCAGGTGCTCTGTCCTGGGAAGGTGGGGCTTTTAAAATAAGTTCTTGATGTGATGCTGCCTTTTTTTCAGAGATGCCCTGCCCAGCAAGGAGGTAGTCAAGTCACAGTCTGCCAGCAGAGGTATTACTGAGCTTCTGTGGGCTGTGCCCAGCTGCTGTGTGAACTTCCTTGTGGCTTTGTTTACAGAGGTACAGTTAGAACTGCCTTGGTATTGGTGGTCTGCTTCAGTAATGGCGGACTGCCTTGGTAATCTTGAACTGCCTCATTAAAGGTGGTTTGCCTTGGCAATGGCGGACTGCCTCAGTAATGGCTGATACCCTTCCCCCTACCAAGCTGGACTGTCCTGAGTCCAGCCGCACTTGCTGTGTGAAACTCTCAATCCAGAATGTTTCAAACTGCTGGTCTTTGTGAGGGTGAGACCCGCTGAACCAGATCACCTGACTCTCTGTTTCAGCTCCTGTTTTTTTTCAGTTGAATGGGTGGCTCTGTATCCCAGGTATTCCAGGTGTCCCTTGAAATGGCTTTCCAGATTTGTGTGAATTTTTGTGTGGAGACCCATGGTACAGGCTGAAACAGTTGTGCTGGAAACTTGTGGTGCTTTTCAGCCCAGGAATTTCCTGGTCTGTGGGCAGTAAAAGCTCGTTTGGACATGTGGTGATCACTCACCCTCTGCATTGTTCTCACTGGGAACTGCACTCCAGAGGTGTTCCTATTTGGCCCTCGTAGCTCTCCGTCTCCCCCCCTGAGTGGTTTTGAAGACTGAGTAACATCTATGTAGTACCTGTAATAGGACTGAGCACAGAGTAGTCCCTCAATACACAACTGCTCTTATCTCATAAGATAAAATAATTTTTTGTTCTCTAGCATTTTGAAACACAGATTTATCATACTTTCTGGGCTCTAATATTTCATACTTATTGATATCATAATGAATCTACAATGTATTTCAAACCCAGTAAGTTGCATACTTTTTGGTTTATAGATTGATATTATGTGCTTGGTGCTCTTACATATTGCTTAAGAATGAGTCTTGAAGCAAAATAGCAACAACAATTATATTTATTTATTTAGTATTTTTATTATTTATTTAGCACTTAGAGCCATCTCCTAGAAATAAACTCTTTCATAAATTTTCTCATTGAATCCTTATAATGAGGATATTGAATCACAGAGAGAGGTCAAGTAATTTATTTCCTGAAGAGCACAGGGCTGTCATTGGAGGACCTGACAATAAAATCCAGTCATGTCTGACTTCTAAGCCCCGGTTCTTAGCCCTCCTCTTTCCCTGAAGCATGTGCTAAATAACTGAGAGAAGATGCCTCTTCAAGGTGACAGACACAAGTGGTTTTTGGATGACTTTCAGCTTGGGTTGCTATGGTGTGCTTAAACACATCATTTTGTAGTTAAAGGCCTCTTGTTCTTTCTGTTATGTGTCAGGATAGCACAACTTACCCACAAACACGACACTTTATTTTTGTTCCTACTGGGCCCTTATCATAGTCTGTTCTCATTCTAGTTCTTAGTGGACACATCTAGGGAGAGGCAGCTTATCAAGTAGTTAGGAGCCTAAGACTCTGAAACCAGATAGCCAGGAGTTGAATCTCAGCTCTGCCAATTACAGGCTGTGCAATCTAGAGCAAGTTATAATTTCTCTCTGTGCCTCAGTTTCTCATCCATAAATTAGGGATAATAAGTAATACTTTAAAGGGTTATTTTGAGGATTAAAAGAGTAAATATATGTGTTTACAAGTGTATACACATACAAACACAGTGCTTAGAGCACTACCTGGCATATGGGGAATATTCTGCAAGTGTTTGTGGTTAACAATAAGTTGATGATGTTCTTTGAGCACTGGGATGGGTTGTGCCATTTTCATTTTGACTTTCTCCACAGAGGCCTACCCCAGTGCTCCATGCATGATGGGCATGTCATCAATGTCTATGTAGGGAGTAGATGGCTGTGGATAGACTGCATGGTTAAACACATGGACAGTTCTTTTTCATCTTGAAGTTATATTACCCAAATTGACCTAAATACCCTTTCTTGCCTTTAATAGAACCAGGGATTGAATAACAGGAAGAAGTTGACCCAAGTAAAGTTAAAATTATTTGCCAGTAACAATAGCTAACATTTATGAGGTGCTTGCTACATAATAGACACAGGGTAGATATGATTAACTTTTTGAATCTTTTCTCAAACCTCATAAACCAGGTATTATCCCATTTTGTAAGTGTAAGTTTAATTTGCGTTGGTCTTACCTCTGTAGTCAAGAGAGTGTGCATTGAAACAGGGAACTTGTGTGTTTATATGGTTTAGCTCTGTGTTCACACCCAAATCTCTTGTCGAATTATAATCCCCATGTGTCAGAGGAGGGACCTGGTGAGATGATTGGATTATGGTGGCAGATTTCCCCTGTGCTATTATCATGACACTGAGTGAGTTCCTACAACATCTGATGGTTTAAAAGTCTGGTACTTCCCCCATCAACCACCCTCTCCTGCTGGCATTAGAAGAAGGTGCTTGCTTCCTCTTTGCCTTCTATGATTGTAAGTTTCCTGAGGCCTTCCAGTCATGCTTCCTATTAAACTTGTGGAAACCTCTTTTCTTCATAAATTATCCAATCTCAGGTAGTTCTTCACAGAACTTTGAGAGTAGACTAATACCTATGTGAATCCCACAGCACTAGCAGAACTGGGCTTCCCCTCAGGCCTCCCTGAGTGACTTTTGGCCTATAGTGAAGCACTCAATAAATTGTTGTATTATCTATTATGACTGAAACTCCTGAGGCAAAAATCACATATTCTAGCAGAGCACTTGAGCTCTGCTAAGGGGCAGACTGCCTCCTCAAGTGGATCCCTGATCCCCATGCCTCCTGACTGGGAGACACTTCCCAACAGGTGTCAACAGACACCTCATACAGGAGAGCTCTGGCTGGCATCTGGCAGGTGCCCCTCTGGGACGAAGCTTCCAGAGGAAGGAACACGCAGCAATCTTTGCTGTACTGCAGCGTCCACTGGTGATACCCAGACAAACAGGATCTGGAGTGGACCTCCAGCAAATTACAACAGATATGCAGCAGGGGTGCCTGACTGTTAGAAGGAAAACTAAGAAACAGATAGGAACAGCATCAACATCAATAAAAATGATATCCACACAAAAATCCCATCTAAAGATCACCAGTGTCAAAGACCAAAGGTAGATAAATCTATGAAGTTGAGGAAAAACTGGCACAAAATGTCTCAAAATTCTGAAAACCAGATGCCTCTTCTCCTCTGAAGGATCACAACTCCTCACTAGCAAGGGAACAAAACTGGATGGAGAATGAGTTTGATGAATTGATGGAAGTAGGCTTCAGAAGGTGAGTAATAACAAACTTCTCTGAGCTAAAGGAGCATGTTCTAACCCAATTCAAGGAAGCTAAGAACCTTGAAAAATTTTCAACCCAGAATTTCATATCCAGCTAAACTAAGGTTCATAAGTGAAGGAGAAATAAAATCCTTTACAGACAAGCAAATGGTGAGAGATTTTGCCACCATCAGGCCTGCCTTACAAGAGCTCCTGAAGGAAGCACCTAATATGGAAAGGAAAAACCGGTACCAGCCACTGCAAAAACATGCCAATTGTAAAGACTATTGACATTGAAGAAACTGCTCAAATAATGGGCAGAATAACCAGCTAGCATCATAATGACATGATCAGATTCACACATAATAATATTAACCTTAAATATAAATGGGCTAAATGCCCCAATTAAAAGATACAGACAGGCAAATTGGATAAAGAGTCAAGACCCATTGGTGTGCTGTATTCATGAAACCTATCTCAGGTGCAAAGACATACATAGGCTCAAAATAAAGAAATGGAGGAAGATTTATCAAGCAAATGGAAAGCAAAAAAAAAGCAGAGGTTGCAATCCTAGTCTCTGATAAAACAGACTTTAAACAACAAAGATTAAAAAAAGACAAAGAAGAGCATTACATAATGGTAAAAGGATCAATGCAACAGTAAGAGCTGACTATCCTAAATATATGTGCACCAAATACAGGAGTATCCAGATCCGTAAAACAAGTTCTTAGAGACCTACAAAGAGATTTAGACTCCCACCCAATAACAGTGGGAGTTTTTAACACCCCACTGTCAGAAAGATCAATGAGATAGAAAATTAACAAGAATATTCAGAACTTGAACTCAGCTCTGGAGCAAGCAGAGCTAATAGACATCTGTAGAACTTTCCATCCCAAATCAACAGAATATACATTCTTCTGAGCACCACGTGGCACTTATTGTAAAATTGACCACATAATTGGAAGTAAAACACTATTCAGCAAATACAAGAGAAAGAAATAATAACAGTCTCTCAGACCACAGTGAAATCAAATTAGAACTCAGGATTAAGAAACTCAAAATTGCAAAACTACATGGAAAATGAACAACCTGCTCCTGAATGACGACTGGGTAAATAACAAAATTAAGGCAGAAATAAATAAGTTATTTGAAACCAATGAGAACAAAGACACATGTACCAGAATCTCTGGGACACAGCTAAAGCAGTGTGTAGAGGGAAATTTATAGCACTAAATGCCCACAGGAGAAAGCAGGGAAGATGTGAAATCAACACCCTAACATCACAATGAAAAGAACTAGAGAAGCAAGAACAAACAAATTCAAAAGCTAACAGAAGATACAAAGTAACTAAGATCATAGCAGAACAGAAGGATATAGAGACATGAAAACCCTTTAAAAAAATCAATGAATACAGGAGCTGTTTTTTTTTTTAAAAGATTAACTAGGTAGACCACTAGCCAGGCTAATAAAGAAGAAAAGAGAGAAGAATCAAATAGACACAACAAAAAATGATGAAGGGATATCACCACTGATCCCACAGAACTACAAACTACCTCCAGAGAATACTATAAACACTTCTATGCAAATAAACTAGAAAATCTAGAAGAAATGGATTAATTCCTGGGACACATACACCCTCCCAAATTAAACCAGGAAGAAGTTGAATCCCTGAATAGACCAATAACAAGTTCTGAAGTTGAGGCCTTCTGACACAAAAATGCTTAGGACCAGACAGCTTCACAGCTGAATTCTATCAGAGGTACAAAGAGGAGCTGACACCATTCCTTCTGAAACTATTCCAAACAATAGAAAAAGAGGGATTTTTCCCTAACTCATTTTATGAGGCCAGCATCATCCTGATACCAAAACCTGGCAGAGACATAACAAAAAGAAAGTTTCAGGCCAGTATCTCTGATGAACATCCATGCGAAAATCCTCAGTAAAGTACTGGCAAACTGAATCCAGCAGCACATGAAAAAGCTTATCCATCACAATCAAGTTGACTTCATCCCTGGGATGCAAGGCTGGTTCATCATATGCAAATCAATAAATGTAATCCATCACATAACCAACCAATGACAAAAACCACATGATTATCTCAAAGTTGCAGAAAAGGCCTTTGATAAAATTCAACATCCTTTCATACTAAAAACTCAAACTAGTTATTGATGGAATGTATCTCAAAATAATAAGGGCTGTTTATGACAAATCCACAGCTAATATCATACTGAATGGGCAAAAATTGGAAGCATTCCATTTGAAAACCAGCACAAGACAAGGATGCTCTCTCTCACCACTCCAATTCAACATAGTATTAGAAGTTCTGGCCAGGGCAATCAGTCAAGAGAAAGAAATAAAGTGTATTTAAATAGGAAGAGAGGAAGTCAAATTGTCTTTGTTTGCAGATGACATTATTGTATATTTAGAAAATCTCATCCTCTCATCCCCAAATCTCCTTAAGCTGATAAACAACTTCAGCAAAGCCTCAGGATACACAATTAATGTACAAAAATCACAAGCATTCAAAATTAATATGCAAAAATCACAAGCATTCATATACACCATAATAGACAAACAGAGAGCCAAACCATGAGTGAAGTCCCATTCACAATTGCTACAAAGAGAATAAAATACTTAGGAATACAACTTACAAGGGATGTGGAGGACTTCTTCAAGGAGAACAACAAACCACTGTTAAAGGAAATAAAAGAGGATACGAACGAATGAAAAAAACATTCCATACTCTTGGATAGGAAGAATCAATATCATGAAAATGGCTGTGCTGCCCAAAATAATTTATAGATTCAATGCTATTCTCATCAAGCTACCATTGACTTTCTTCACAGAATTAGATAAAACAACTTTAAATTTCATACGGAACCAAAAATGAGCCCATATAGCCAAGACAATCCTAAACAAAAAGAACAAAGCTTGGAGGCATCATGCTACCTGACTTCAAACTACAGTATGAGGCTACAGTAACCAAAACAGCATGGTACTGGTACCAAAACAGATATAGACCAATGGAAAAGAACAGAGGCCTCAGAAATAACACCACACATCTACATCCATCTGATCTTTGACAAACTTGACAAAAACAAGCAATAGGGAAAGGATGCCTATTTAATAAATGGTGTTGGGAAAACTGAAACTAGACCCCTTCCATACACCTTATACAAAAATAAACTCAAGATGGATTAAAGACTTAAAAGCAAGACCTAAAACCATAAAAACCCCAGAGGATAACCTAGACAGTATCATTCAGGACGTAGGCATGGGCAAACACTTCATGACTAAAACACCAAATACAATGGTATCAAAAGCCAAAATTGGCAAATGGGATCTAACTAGACTAAAGAGCTTCTGCACAGCAAAAGAAACTATCACCAGAGTGAACAGGTGACCTACAGGATGGGAGAAAATTTTTACAATCTATCCATCTGACAAAGGGGTAGTATCCAGAATCACAAAGAACTTAAATAAATGTACAAGCAAAAAAACCAACCCCATTAAAAAGTGGGTGAAGGATATGAATAGATACTTCTCAAAGGAAGACATTTATGTGGCCTAAAAACAGTGAAAAAAAGCTCATCATCACTGGCCGTTAGAGAAATGCAAATCAAAACTACGAGATACCATCTCACATCAGTTAGAATGGTGATCATTGAATAGTTAAGAAACAACAGATGCTGGATAGGATGTGGAGAAATAGTAATGTTTTTACACTGTTGGTGGGAGTGTAAATTAGGTCAACCATTGTGGAAGACAGTGTGGCAATTCCTCAAGGATCTAGAACCAGAAATACCATTTGACCCAGCAATTCCATTACTGGGTATATACCCAAAGGATTATAAATTATTCTATAAAGACACATGCACACATATGTTTACTGTAGCACTGTTCACAATAGCAGACTTGGAACCAACCCAAATGCTTATCAATGATAGGCTGGATAAAGAAAATGTAGCACATAAACACCATGGAATTCTATGCCGCCATAAAAAAGGATGAGTTCATGGACTTTCCAGGGACATGGATGAAGCTGGAAACCATCATTCTCAGCAAACTAACACAGGAACAGAAAACCAAACACCATGTGTTCTCACTCATAAGTGGAAGTTGAACAATGAGAACACATGGACACAGGGGAGGGGAACATCACATACTGGGGCCTGTCAGGGGGTTAAGGGTTAGGGGAGGGATAGCATTAGGAGAAATACCTAATGTACATGACAGGTTCATGGGTTCAGCAAAGCACCATAGCATGTGTATACATACCTATGTTACAAACCTGCATGTTCTGCACACGTATCCCAGAACTTAAAGTATAATTTAAAAAATCACATATTCTACATGAATACCAATTTGGAGTTCTGCATATTAATAATTAATAGCAATGTTGTCATGGGTATACAAACTGCATTCTCCTTAGTTAAAAGTCCTTGCTTTGGAGAAAGTCATTGTCTCAAAGTTGAAATTCTTATGCTTTAGGCTAAAGTTGTTTTCACTGCTCTGTCTTTGGTGGAAATGGAAAAATGCTATCCATTGCTCTTAGCAGAGTAGTACTTAAAATGATGTTAAGTGGTAGAGTCTCACTTGTTTTCCCTAGACAAAGCTTTCTCTGGGAATTTCATGCCTCAAATTAGGTTACAGTGATGTTTACTTTTTGAATTTTGATTCTTTTCTGTTTTTCAATTTTTCTGAAAAGTGTAGAGCCCAGCATTGATAACTTTGACCTTGCTTGATTTTTATTATGAAGTGAGGTTAAGATCTTCCAGTCAAGTCTGCAACCAGCAGACCTTGGTCTCTAACCAAGAGACCAAGCCTCTTTGTCTACCAGTGAAGAAGGGTAATCTACTTGAGTGATGCCTGTACTGAAATATTGATCTTTTCTGCCTTGCTCTTCTTGAAGCTGTCTGGGTGGCAGTTGGAAGGAGCAGGTCTTCAGTATTTCTGTTTATGCCTCCTTTATACCCCACTTTCACAATCTGGAGCCAGAAATGGGTATATTGAATCTGTGGCACACAGGGCCCACATGGAGTGCAACAGGATTTTTCCTATTCACTAATCTTCACTCATTCAATTTGTGTAGGAGCCAACATTATGCCAATAGAGGATGCTGTTTGTTACACAGTGTTAAGAACTTTTTGAGGACATAATTGATTTAATTATACAAATATTCCAGATTCTTCCTTCTGAGAGCTCTTCTTAATCTTTGATTTAATGCTTTTTTTCCTAACCTCTAGTAAGAAAATGCTTCCTATTTTGACACTTCTTTTAAACATTATTTTGCTTGAGCCATGTGTATATTACTTGATTCTTAGAAATTGCTGGTCACCCTGTCTTGGTAAAATATTTTGGTATTTATTAAGGGCATTAAAGTTGATATTAGTTTATAGGTCTCTTTTTGCACCCTCTTCTGAAGGATTCTGATGAGTTACTCTTATCTCATTTTTACCCTTTCAGTGTTGTCATAGGGTCACAATTGACATTCTGGGCATTTTGTGTGGAAGTAGCTATTATGCTGTTAATTTTTCACCTAATTTTGTTTCATGCTGTTTATAATGAAAAGCCTATGCGCTCTGTGGCTCTACCGCTCTCCAGCTGTGTGACGTTGGGATGCTGCATAGTCTTTCTTTTTGTTTGCTCATCTGTAAATGGGCTGATAGTAATAAATAGCACCTACCTTGCAGGCTTAGTGGTAGCACTAAATAAGACCATACATGTTAAGTGCCCATCCATACTTAGCATATTGAAAGCACTCAGTGAAGTTTGCGTATTATAAAGGTGAGCACAGGGCTGGGGCACTAAACCAGCTTTGATTGGTGAACATGAAAAATTTCTGAGAATTAGACAAGAGAAGAAAGGAGGAAAGGGTGTTTTATGAGAGGGATTGGCTGCAGGTTTTTTCCTAGTGATGGAGCATAAAGTGTTGGGACATGAAATGGAAAGGGGGACTGGGAGCAGTTTATAGAGGTCTTGTTTTATCAAGCCCAGGGGCTTAGACTGCATTCCTGGGAAATGGGTCCCACAGAAGAATTTGTACCTAATTAGGGTGCTGGACACGTGCAGACTTGAGGAAATAGAATTAGACAAGGTCTACAGGAGACATTGTGACCTGTGAGAAGACTGTTCTAAGAGCCCCAAGAAGATTGGGAATGCCTGGACACTGAGGAGTACAAAAGGACAACACAGCATTTTATTTACATCAGATGCTTACTTTTAAGGTCTAGGGGACCTGAATAAAACCAAAGAAAGGTATAACTTGTTATGCATGGATTCCTTTCGAGAAAATGAATTCGATGAGTTGCAATGTGGATTTCTATTATGAAGAAATTCTGCCCAAGAAGTAGCAAGAGGGTGTCCCACATTTTAGTCTGCAAACTGTGTTTGGAATGCTGTGTGTGTATGTGTGTGTGCACATGTGCATGCACGTGTGCCATGGGCACAAATCTATCTACTGGCTTGTGCAGGGAAAGACTTATTGTCCATTTTCCTGGGATTGCAAAATCATCTTTTCTCATGTTATTTGATAAAATACTATTCTTATTTGCCAGTTTTCTTTTGATTAGCTTTGTATCTGGGATTGCAAGTTTTACTTTTGACTGTTTATTTTCTAATTATTTTCTCAACAGTGGTTATAAATAGACATGGAAATACACCAGAAAATGATGTATATGAAAAGGAGTCTTTTCTCCATCCCCAAGAACATGCCCATAAACAAGAGAAATGAAGAAGAGCAACTAACTTTCATTACTTCAGATAGGCTTTACTGCTTTGTTATGCCAGTAGGAGGAAGAGTTATGGAAATAAATGTAAATGCATGTTAGAGTGATAGCCAGCTGGCTATCTGAAGTGAGTGTCGGCTTTTTGGAAGAAACAGGGACATTTCCGTGTCATTTGTCTGGAATTGCCTCACCAATAGAGAGCATTTTTTCTGCTACAGTACTGTGCTTAAAGTAAGCACATACATTTGTAAGAACAGATTGTTAGAAAGTGAGTTTCTTTGAAACGTTTAAGTAAAGAGCATTTATTATACATTGAAAGCATTTGAGTCTTAACCCTTTTCAGTAGAGCAGTCCTGTCTTCCTCAACCATCACTTACTGTTGAAGGCATAAAGAGAAAAAGAGAGTAATGGGTGCTGGTCTCGCTTTCTAAGGCAAACAACTAGAAAACAGGACTACCATCTATGAGGCAGTGGTTTTCAGGCAGTGGACAGTAGGCATCCAGGACTGTGATCAGTGAGAGAAGAGAATCGCATGATGCGGACCAACATTTGCCCTGGTTTCCTGCTTGAACACTTTCCCCCACCATGATATAGGGAGGTGAGCCACAGCAGAGCATGGTGGTCTCATAGCGTTGAGAGGGTAGAGATTGGAGTTTCAGGCTGCTGAAGAGGCTCGGATTTGTATGGCAGGGTAATGGAGAGGAGTGAGCTACTCAAGGGGTGAGGCACTGCAGAGTGCAGCTGCTACTAGGCTAAGAACAGAATGGCGGTACCAGAGGTCATATATTACTGAGAGAGATTGGGGTTCTGGCCTAGCCAAGGTGAAGAGACCTTGTTGAGTACCTTAGCCATTCTATTGAGACATCACAAAGGCCACATCCTAGGAATAAAGACCATCTATACCTTACAGTAAGGGCCATAAGCTGAACTAAGGACATAAGTGAAATAGACTCACCTTAACCAAGTATAAAACCAAGCCTGGCAGGATCAAGAGGACCCACCAGTAATTTAGCTGCCACTGGTGCCAAACTGAACAGCCTCCAATTGTCTACCTTATAATGGAAAGAAGAATGCAAAGTAGCAGGAGATTATGACCTATATTCAAAATAATAATCAGTAGATATGAACAATGACTATAAAAGTGGGTTATACCAGATGTTGATCTCTAAAAACATTCTCCATGAAAAGGAACCAGGTCTTTTTGGAAAATTGACAGCATCTAGGGCAGAGACAGGGTAGATATAAGATGAGCACATACCTTTTTTTTTTGAATATCAGAAAGTAAGGAAATAAAAGTAAGAAAATATTTTAAAAAGATGAAGTATGTCACAGGGATACAGGAGCCAGCTTGAAGGGCCTCCCAATGGCTAAGTCTGAGACAGTTGGAGCACCTAAATAATTAAGTACAATGATAAGTTATAAATCATCAAAAAAATAGGGCTTCATGTAGCACAGCTGATCATAAATAGATATATTGGTAAACAAATAATGTAGAATGCTGAGTAATGAATGGCAATATGGAGGGATTGATGGAGTTGGAAAAGTCAGCATGTGGCAGCCATCACAGTATAAAGTTTTTATCAGGCAAACGTCACTAATGGATGCTAAATCTAGGGGAAAATTTTGATGAGGGACAAGATATTTGCGTGGTGTTAAAGTGTCTTCCCACAGATTACTTGTTAGCTGCAAGGGAGAAAGTAATTTTTCACTGGAAATGTTGGGCAACACCTTGGCTGTAATCAAAATTAACATAACCAAACTGGGGCAGATAGACTTTCTGTGCATTTAAATTGTGCTATCCAGAGAAGAAAATATCACTTTTGTAGTTTTCTGATTGAGAATGCATAACCTGAACTGAATCATCAGGAATCACCTGAGGAAACATCATAAAGTCAAAATAGAAATGTTTTATTAATATAAAAGGGGGAGAGGCTGTATACTTTTAAAGTGTCAATGTCATAAAAGACAAAGGAAAGCTGGTGTGTTTGCATTGAAAGGAGGCTAAAGAGTAATGGCAGCTAAATGCAGTATGTGACCCTGGACTGGATCTGAACTGGAGGAAAGAGAAATACCGTAAAGGGCATAATTAGGGTAACTGGATATGGCAGTAGATTAAAGTATTTTATATATATATATATATGTGTGTGTGTGTGTGTGTATATATATATATATATATATATATATATATATACATACATATATATAATTTACTAAGGTTGGTAACTATGTTATGGTTATATAAGAGAATTTTCTTATTCTT
The DNA here is from genome assembly GCF_009761245.1 of Sapajus apella. Classification (NCBI taxonomy): domain Eukaryota; kingdom Metazoa; phylum Chordata; class Mammalia; order Primates; family Cebidae; genus Sapajus; species Sapajus apella. The sequence continues at coordinate 8,307,589 of NW_022436998.1, forward strand.
AGGAAATAAATTCTGAAGTATTTAGAGTAAAGTGCTGTGTTGTATTGAACTTATCTTTATGGCTCAGAAAAAAAGTTGAATGAATGAATGGGCAGAGTGAGTGAATGGTTATGTAAATGGGTTAAATGTTGATAGTAAGTGAATCTGGGTGAACAGTACCTGGATACTTTTGTACTATTATTATACTACTGTACAACTCTTCTGTAAGCTTGAAATTATTTCCAAATAAAAACATTTAAGGGCCAGTCAGGGTGGCTCATGCCTGTAATCCCAGCACTTTGGGAAGCTGAGGTGGGAAGATCACTTTAGTTCAAGAGCTTGAGACCAGCCTGGGCAACATAGCAAGACCCCTATCTCTACTAAAAAAAAAAAAAATTAGCTAGGTGTGGTGGCATGCACCTGAAGGTTTAGCTGTTTGGGAGGCTGAGGTGGGAGGATTGCTTGAGCCGAGGAGTTCAGGGCTGCAGTGAGCTGTGATTGTGCCATTGCACTCAGCCTGAGACTCTTGTCTCAAAGAAAAAATAAAAATAAAACAAAAAATCCCAGCAAGCATAACTATGATTTAAAGAGAAAAAGTAGAGTATTCAGAAAAGATAAGGTATTTCTTAATTATCTTCATGTGGATTTTCTACCCTTTGGGTTGCCTGTGGTAAATATGTTAATTCTATCTCAGTGTCTGTCACTTAGCCAATCTATCTCTATTGGCTGAGAAAGCACATCTAGTGCAAGAAGAAATAAAAAATATTGCTGTCCAAGTTGGAACGATTATGTTACTTTGTGTCATGGATGGAAGAGTTTGGAGCAAGGGGTGGTAGAGCTGGGCACTGATTTCTTCTTTGACGCTTGCTGGCTGAGTGGTTGGGGGAAAGTTCCCTAACCTTTGGAAACTTCGGTTGCTGCATTTTAAAATAGTGCTTGTCTATTCTCAAGATTTTATGGCTCCAATGAGAAAATACATGTGAAAGCTCTTTGTAAATAACAATGATTTTTTCTGCAAAAATTAAGTTACTATTAATAAGGTTTTTTCGAGATGGGGTCTTGCTGTATTGCCCAGGCTAGAGTGTAGTCAGGGCTCACTGCAGCCTCTGCCTCCCAGTTTCAAGTGATCCTCCCACCTGAGCCCCCCGAGTAGCTGACACCACAGGTATACACCACTGCACTTCCTAATTTTTAAAATTAGGTTTTGCTGTATTGCCCAGTCTGGTCTCAAACTCCTGGGCTCAAATGATCCTCTCACCTTAGCCTCCCAAAGTGCTGAGATTATAGGTGTGACCCATTGCACCCTGCCTCTATTAATAATTTTAGTTAAAATGGCTTAGACTGAGGTGGAAATTTTCCTTACTCCAGGTGGCCCTTATTTCTCTCACAAATCAAGTTTTTAATTGATTTGATTGTATGAGAGAGTTTCTTATACAAGTGGGCCCTTTTGTTCCTTCTGGTTGCTTCCTTCCTCATTTCTTGCCTGTATTATTCCAGGCAAAGCTTCAGTGATGGAAGGAATGTGGACTTTTTGAATTTCAAGAACAGTGAAGTTGGAGCACAGCAGAGGGTGTGTAGTAAAAGACAATACACGTAAGTCAGAATCAGCATTTCACCCATTCTCAAAGAACTCATAGTTCTGAAGTTCCTTGTAATCACTCTTGCTTTCTTCGCAGATTGTGTGTGAGGCTCTGATGGCATATGGGCATCTTCCAAGACATTGTGGTGCCCAAGAGCAAAATTAGCCACCAAAAGGCCTGTGCGGTTTGGGGAAAGTAAGAAACACACTTGAAGAGGCCAGCTCCTCCATTGGAAAAGGCAAGCAGTCTGGGCCGGGGTGGTATGTGAAATGCATAAAGCAAAGGCCACAGGAAAGAATGTCAGCCCAAGTCTCTGGAAATGATAGAAAAGGATGCTGCTGGATTTGAAGTCACATAAACCAGGTAGAAAAGGTTCTAGGATATGTCATTTGGGGGCACACCTTTTCCCTTAATCTGAAATTGCTTTTGAGGGAGACTTTCATCCTGGAAGATCACAGTTACCAGGTCTGCCTTCTTTGAAGTTGAACAGTTTAGGCCAGTGCTGCTCCGAGTGCTAATCTGAGATGAGATAAAGAGCTTGACCTAGAACGTAAAAGATGAATGAAACAGTGTCTCTAGTGTCAGCGGTGATTCTATGTCTGTTTCTGTGTTCTATTTCTGCAACTGTATGTATATTGATTACCATGTCTGTATATGTAATCTCTAAATATATTGCTTAGCTTGAACAGAATGGTGTATTGCATGTAGTATTTTGCAGCTTGCATTTTTTGCTCAGTTATGTCGTAAGATTTACTTATTGCATGTAATGGTAGTATATTTATTTTTCTGGTTAAGTTAAATTCTATGGCAAGAATTGATCACAGTTTATCTGTTGTCTCCCTTCTCTCTAATCTTTGGTGTTTTGTTGCCAGGCTAGTGGGTGTAAAATAGTTTATCACTGTCATTTTTATTTGCCTTTTCCTGATTAATAGTGTGATTGAACATATTTCTTTTTAGTATCCTTTGGAGAACAGAGTGCATAATTTTAATATAGAAAAAAATTTCAGTCTTGTTTAGCGAATGCAGCTTGTTTCCATTTTTGTTATTTTTTGTTTTTTTTTTTGAAATATAGTCAAAATTTTTAAGCTGTTTATGTGGTACAAATATTTTCATTGTGGCCAGTTGCCATGGCCCACGCCTGTAATTCCAGCACTTTGGGAGACTGAGGTGGACAGATACCTGAGGTTAGGAGTTAGAGGCCAGCCTGGCCAAGGTGGTGAAACGCTGTCTCTACTAAAAATACAAAAATTGGCCAGGCCGTGGTAATATGTGCCTGTAATCCCAGCTACTTGGGAGACTGAGGCATGAACCTGGGAGGTAGAGGTTGCAGTGAGCCGAGATTGCACCACTGCACTCCAGCCTGGGCAACAAGAGCAAAACTCTTATCTCAAAAAAAAAAAAAAAATGTTCATTGCTAATCTTTGTTTTTTCTTTTCTTTTGAATTGAAGTTCTTGTTGGTTCATATTCTTATAAAATTTTTCTTTCTTGCTGATTTGGAAATTACAATTTGTATTTCTGTTCTAATGATTACCCTAAAAGTACACTGTGCACACATTGAAGTTTAAAGTCAGTATTTAAGGTATTCTAATCCCCTTCCAGAATAATATAAAACTCATAGTATACCTAATGAAGACTCCCTCCTTCTGTACATATATGTTCTGTTCAGCATTTCAGTTCTATTGTTTTTTTCAATTGACTATTTTATTGTATAGATATGGTATTTGTTTAACTTTATAGGCTTAACATTTCTTATTCCCCTTCCTTTCTTCTATCTTTACCTTTCCTCTGATGAGATTTAACTTCTTCAGATTTTTTTCTTTTCCTGAGAATCTTTTGATGGTAACTTCTCTCAATTTTGGTTTCTGAAATGTCTTTATTTCACTCTTACAGTTCTTAGTTGACAGTTATTTTTTCCCCCAGCATTATGAACATACTGTTCCATTGTCCATAGCTTTCATTTTTGCTGTCAGGACATCTGTTAATCTTTCATTTGCTATTTTCTAGTAGATGATTTGACTTATTCTAAGTTTGTTTATTTGTCTTTGGTGTTCAGCAGTTTCATTACAGTGTGTCTATTTACAGCTTTCTTTTAAGAATTCTGTTTCTATTTTTTTTGTGTTTCATGTATCTATCAATTTATTTCATTTATCCACTCTAAAAATTTCTCAGCTCTCAATGCTTTGAATACTGTCTTTTCTCCACTCTTGTCATCTCCTTCTGATTTTGATTAAATGGATGTTAGAACTTCTCTTTTTATTCTTTATGTGTCTTAATTTCTGTTCAGTATTTTCTTTCTTGTTTTTCTCTGCTTCATTCTATAATTTAAGATTTAGCTTTTAGTTCTATAATTCTCTCTTTAGCTGTGTTTGATCTTCTGTTTAGCTTATTCATTGAATTTTTAATTCAAATGAGTATGTTTTTTAAATTTCTAAAATCTTTATTTTTGCCTTAAATCTGCCTATTTTTTGATGGTTTCATTTTGCATGCTCATATTTTTGGCCTCATCATTAAATAGTTATTTCATATCCTATATTTGATAATGCTAGTATCTGAAATCCTTGGTGGTTTAAATGTTTTTGTGCCTCTTTCCTAGTGTGCGGGGTGAATTTTGATTACATTTGCTTGATAATTATGTCTTGGAATCTCGAAATATTACTTCTTGAGATTTTGTTTGTACTAGGAGCCAGGAGGATGCTACAAACCCAGGACCACTTATCTTCCCTTTGAATATATGTTCCCTTTGGTTTCAAGTTGTGCTTTCTCCACCATGCTGAAAGTTGGACGTCTAGTTGCCCCACCCTATTGCTGGTATTCATAGTTACCTCCAGGGCAACTCCAATATTCTTTTTTGCTCACTCCTTAGTGCTCTTGGCTCAGGAACAGTACATGTTTCCACTATATTCCCAAGAGATTTGTTTCTCTACCTGGAGATAACCAATGCATTAAAAAGTATTTTTAAATGTAATTTATCCAGACTCTAATTATAGTACAGCAGAAGGCCTTGCAAATATCTAATCTACCATAATTCCTGAATTAGGAATGCTCAAATGATTTTTGAAAATCAGTTGTCTCAAAGTACTCTTTATCAATTTATTACTGTCCTTTATTTCACCTAAGGATAAAGAAAATATTGCAATAATGATCTTTTTGAAAGGTAGCTAAACATATGACATATTATATCCTTACACTTTTGCCCAGGTTCTTTTTATAGTTAATCTATTGATATTTACTCCTTTGGAAACTGGAATTACCACTGTTGGAATAACTCGTTAGAACAGAGTACTTATTCAGCACCAATTTGTTATGCCTCCCAATCTATTTTCTGTCACAGTGCCGTTTTTCTTTCTATCCAGAGTCCTATCCTAGATATAAACGAGTCAGTTGCAGATCTCTGCCTGTGGATCCTTTTCTTCTTCACACAGACTGCAGAAAATTGATGTTTGCCGTTGTGAATTAGAGGCATCATCTCTGTAAGCTCCATGTTCTTACGTTCTGCATCCCCTTAATAGGCATAAAAAGCAGAGTAAAATTTTTGGTCTATAGAATGCTAAGTTGCCTTGGGCTTTACCACATGAAAAAATTATTTCAAAATGGATGTCAAGTGAGGTTGCTGATTTAACAGTTTTTTAAATTCCTTCTGCAGCAGAATAATTACATATAGACAACCATATGTTTTTAGAAGCTATACATGTCTGACAAGTGTACGTGTGTGTGTATTTTGTGATAAAAGTGATACGTTAGGCATGTCTCTAATTCTCAGGCTCTATGCTTTGTAGGTTACAGGTAGGATTTTTGTAATACTAGTGTAATCATAGGAAAGACAGGCACTGAAAACATTGCTAGGAAATTCTGAGTTCTGTGACGAGAGGTTCTTTGAGGAATTGCCTGGTATTGGCTTTATACTTTCATATGAAAAATAAAAATATCAGAAAATTGTGTAGCTTTTCCTTACTTCGATAGCTAATTCTAATGAGTAGTAACTTCCATCTGTGTCCTTGTATCCTTGGGTTTTTCTTGGATGTCACTTCAGGCACTGCTGCCTCTTTTTGCTTTCCAAATGGTTGGATTAGCTAAGCACCTGAGAAGCTTCACCTGGGGAGCTGGGGAAGTGATGGTATAGTACTGGAGATGCTTGTCAGGGATGGTCAGTGTTTCCTGAGCAAGCTTTGCCCAGCCTTCTGTGCCAGCAGAGCCATCAGGCTCTGTGGCACACTGCTCAGGCAAAGGGAAAGACATCTGATTGCCACTGCTCCAGTTCTGTTGTCCTGCGCCAGGGACTTGATTTGGCAAAGCAGTAACTGGCCCTTTGAACTTGTCAGTTCTCTGTAAATGTGTCCCTTTGAAGGTTACAAGCTGCATCATTAGCATGGCTTTTTTTTTTTTTTTTTTTTTTTAGTCGGAGGTTTTCCTCTTTTTTACCATGCTGGAGTT